>NC_092629.1:22329235-22564235 GCF_039555335.1 Amphiura filiformis
AAAGTGATACGTTCTCAATAAGTTTATGCAAACTCCTTTCAGATTAGTCTTGAAACTTTATGAGGAAATATTCCATATTTACTGTCAAGTCTGTATAACAGGTGGTCCATTCTCGAGGAAACATTCGACATTATGCATGTTTACCGGGGTACGTTGGTACCAACGTACGTTGGTATGTGGACTACTTTATAACTGAAACTAGCCCCAATTCCAATATATAGATCAAACCTTCCAAATCTATAGAACTGGCTTTTGGTTTTTGAAATATTGTATTGTGTTTAGGTAAAAACACCTAGTGCATGTAATAAATTATGAAGCCTCAATGGCGGTAAAACAACACGTGTGGTTTTTCTATTGACAGTATAATTCATTAACAAAACCTCTCACCTTCTTTTCACGGATGGTTCAGGAGTGGGTTGATGAATTTTTAAGATGGAATCCCGAAAACTATGAAGGCATTCAGCATTTGATGGTACCTACCAAAACGATATGGATTCCGGATATTACATTATATGAAAAGTAAGTGGTAGATATATAAATAACAATTTGCCCAACACTATAATTGCACCTCGATTCATATTCATATTTTTTATTTCCATAAAAATCAAAGACATTACATAAAAAATAATATATAAACACGGTACATATGGAGGAAAAGGCTGGAAGACCAAGAAGGTCTGAAAGTTAGCCTTTCCCTGAAATCAAATGAAATTAACAAAATAAATCAACATCACATAACATAACCAAAAGACAAGGGAAGGGGGGGGGTGCTCACGGAAAAGATTAAATTATTGTCGTCGTAAACGCTTAAACCACCACACTCCTCCATGTAATTACTCGACTAGCCATTAGATGCGCTTTTTAAACGAAATAAAATGTGACCTTACATTACTCGTGGTTAGAGTAGACCGTGCGACTTCCAGGGTCATGAGTGCTTTTGATGTCCATCTACTGATTTGGGATATTTTTGGAAGAAATTATGGGCATGAAAATTCCTACACATGTTAGAATGGTTTTTACCTATATTTTCCATTGAGTTACTGAAAATCGGGGACTTTCAAGGTTGGATCGATTATTGTGACGTTACTCTGGGAATGTTTATTATGATAATATTGCCTTGAGTGACCCAAAAACCTTAGAAAATTAGACACCAAAATCATTATCATAATTATTATGCTCTAGAAATTTGTACATAGAAATTCATAAATGATTGTAGCAATCTTGACGTCCATACTGGATTTTAAAGTGAACACACTAACCAGTTGAATTATGATTTCCTTAGGTGAAATTTCCATTTCTTTAAGTGACCCAAAAAACAAACTGCAAATGGCCACAAAAATCAAAATAATTTCACCAATAGAACACTCACCCTATATTAGCAACACAAACTAGGAGCTATTTTTATGGATTGAGGAGAACTTTCTGTTTTTTTGTGTGTGAAAACGCGCTTATTTTACGATGTCATAGTAACGACATAATATGCTACTTATTCTGGTATTACTGGGTACCAAATAAGATGGGTATAGTACGAACAAAATATGCCTAGGGTTATAATCCAGTTGAAAATGCCATTATTAAATTTGTCTTAGTGACTAGCTTCACCGTTTCGGTGACCGAGAACAACTGAGATTTACTGCATAAAAAAGTTCTTAAGCCGAGGGTCGACGACCGATTTAAAACAGCTTATATTTAAATTAAATATTTATTTTAATCTAAAATGACTTGATATCTGTTACACTTCTCCCGGCAATTTCGATGTTGACCCAAATTTAATATTGGAGACGGTCAGTTGAATCGGGTTTCAAGTACACTTCACTAACGACACCGACTTTTTAAGTACTTTAGAGGCGTATTCGTAGCCTGTTATAATGACTTAGTATATATAAATAATGAACAAAATATATTATGCTCCAGCAAATAAAGGATTCAAAAATTTACTTCTGGAGATTTCTGCATTCCTTGTATAAAGGGACTGTGTCCTCCCAGAAATGTATTGCTTAAAAGTAGTAAAGGAATTTAGTCAAGGAATCATAGTTTAAACACGAATTTTGCAGAAAAACGCTACAAACAAACAAACAAACAAATAAATAAACAAAAAACAAACCAAAGCACAATAATAATATTTGTTTTTTGAACACACGAAATGTACCTATATAGGGGCCCTCCCCTAACCCCTTCATTACACTATTCGTGTTAAAAAAAAAACCTGAAGAAGATGGTTAATTCATTACGTTACACCCTACTCAAGCGAACTTCACCTTTTCACTTCTCTACTCAAGTATTAAACAAGTGTCCTGGCAAGTTCCAATAATTTTAGTCTAGAAACAATTTGGTACAATCTGGTGGCTCAGCGCCCCTATAAAAAATCCTGGATCCGACCCTGTTTATTTCAAGGTAAAGCTAAGCTGTTCAGCTTTTAGTTAGTTTGTTATGTTGAAATTTGATGATAGATTGCATTTGAGAGGAAATCATCCAAAATTCATTCTTTGTCACATAGGCGTAATACCCATTATAACAAAGTACCGATACTTGGTGGCTGAAGCATTAAATATTTATGGGTTGCGAGCAGATTAAATATGTAAATTATATTATATGATTATGTGATTTTTAAAAGGTAGGAGGGACATCAATTCTAGGTGGGGAGGGCGTGTTCCCTTCATCCACCCGCTTCCGCTACCACTGTAAAGTAGAAAAAACCCAGCAGGATAATATTATTAGTGGAAATTACTTTGATTTTACACCAAACTTTACGTGCGTGTAGGTTTCAAACAACACAACGAATTTTAGCATCTGCTACTTGACTTTAAATTGCTATACACTGGGGCAAGAACATCTACAAGAAAACATTGTGAACAGGCACTTTTTACAAAGAATATTATTGTACGTACTAGTTTTAAAACAGCGTAACATGAATGTGATTAAAATAGCACCGTTTAGCTATAACATCTGGAAGTTGAGTTAATCTGACTTACGATGAGATAAGAACACCTTCTCTCACTTGTCATGTGTTTGATTGCACTCTAATTTATTGCTAATTTATTGATAAGTGAAAATGATTTACATTTTTGGTCAGTCTTTAACAATTTATAAATTGAACGAAGGTTGTTTTCAATAGATGGTATACGCTTAAACTAAGCGGAAGTGATCGCATTGATAAATTGAAAGCGACCGCTTTTTTTATACCTTATTTCAAATTATTACCAACACGTATCGGTACGAACTTGCCTATTATCAAATTATATTACAAATATATTTTGTTTCTAATTTGTACTTTGTCTACGTGATATGAACACAAGTTAATGAATACGTGCAGTTTGTATCAATTTAAATCGTTGACACCATATCCAGATATAATTAGAAATAATATTTTGACATGTCAACAATATGAGAGGACTAATATACTTATTATAGAAAAACAAAAATGTTTTAATTACTGAAACATTAACGTGTGATAATGAATGCTAAATTATTGAAACTCTAATTTTTATAGTCATCAGCAAAAAGATACAATATTGCATTCTGAGAACTGTTTTTATTCACAATATAACTAAATCAATTTGTTACTTCATTGCAATTATTGTAATTGTAGTTTTAGTCGCTGGTTCGAAAATTGTGTTTCCTTTTCTCCTTCTTGAAAAACCGAGCGCGAGTTTACGCTTGTTAAGCCTTTTATAACGCAAGCCTGAACTATGCTTCCACTTTATTATGATGTGGGCAATTGGGTAAATAATTCACACCTGAGGGGCAAGTGTTGATTTTAATCTTTAATGCATATGGCGCTTAGCACAGCAGAGTTATTATTGATTTTTTTCTTGGGAATAAATAACTTATACTTATATAATACATCTAATGATCCAAGAAAATTTATGCGGTTACATCTGAAACAGATGCAACTACCCAGCTAGCCAAAATACGTTTTTATAACGTTTAAAACCCGTTTCACTTTGGTTTGGAAAACGTTTCAATATTGCGTTTTAAAAACGGAAAAGTGTGGAGTTTTGAATACGCTTTAGTAACGTTTTCATGTAACGTTAAAAAAACGCCATTATAACGTTAAAAAAACACATCAGTTTGGTTACGAATACGTTTCAATATTTACGTTTTAAAAACGTAAAATGTGGCGTTTTGCAAGCGTTTTAGTAACGTTTTAAAAATGCCAATATAACGTTAAAAAATTGTATCGAAAAACAGTTGAACAATAATTCTTTACTACTTTACTACTGCAGCAAACGATGCGACGTTATGGTTACATCCGTACATGATCCGTATAATGTTTTGTGATTGGAGTCCAGACGTAAACTCTGTAGTAAAACATGAAGCCGTGTGTTGTTATACACCAGCCAAGGCCGATAAACTTACACCATTAGCTAACGTATGACCCCAACAGCTCCATGTTCCTATAGGCCATTGTTAAGTTACTTCTTACTGGCTCCAGGCTGCAACATCAAACATGTATATGTCTACCCCGGGTGTCTACCTGTTTGGATTATGATAAAAGTCTAAAATATACTTTAACTTACCCGAAAATGTCACTTTTTGGGGAAATATTACAGTATCCGATTGCAACAGTTATAAAGTCAGCTCTGAGTCATGAGAGTGTAATTCAGAAACAAAACGGCAAAAAACCTACAACGATATATTCCAAAAGAACATTTGGTCCCCGAACTTGGTCAAAGATTTACAACACCGAAAGGCTGATAGGCCTATAATAATCCTGCAGCAGAGCGACGAGTTGATTTGAAATATAAATACATGTAATAATATAACTGTCAGGCTGTCCAGTGCGATATGAAAGAAGAACATGTTTGTAAACCACTATACCGGTTGCTATAGGCCTACTTGAGTTCAAACCCGGAGTTCAAATACCACTTTCAAATCGCAGACCCTATTCAGGGTCAAGTTCGTATAGTCTCATTCCCAGTAGGCCTACGCGAATTGCCTGCATACCGTGTTATCACTTTGCAGCCAAAGCAGAGCTACGAGGTTGCAAAGATAATTGAAACGCTTGCAAAAACAATAAATTTACGATCTTTCATAATTACAAACGGCAAGACAACGGTTTAGATGTTCATTGATCTCTATTTTTGCAGGTCAGTACAATGAATGTAGAAGGCCCATGTTTTCCTATATCAGAAAAGTGTTGAAGACACATTTCATCGAAATATTTGCACAACATTTAATAGATACTTTTTGAGGAATAACTTTCAATTCTATATTTTGACAATTGACTTAATGATGATGTTGATGATGATGGTGTTGATGATAATAATGATGATGATGATGATGATGATGATGATGATGATGATGTTGATGATGATGAATGGCAACATACGATTAATATAATAATGACAAAATAAATGCCTAAGTTACGAAAATATTTGGTTGTAATAAAACGTTATATGAACGCTTGTTTTGTTAGCATTTTGCACACGTTATTATTTAGTTATTAATACGTTTTGGTGTAAACAATCATCAATCAAGAAACCAACTGTTACGCGGTAGCGTTTCTAAAACGGTTTTATAACGTTTTACAAAAACGAAACCAAACTAAAACCAATTTGAAACGTTTTGAAAACGTTTTGTGTTTACTGGGTAGTCCAGTTGCAACATGTGTTGGTTTCGAAGGTGTTGAATTTTGTTGTGATTGAGGTTTAGAACTAAAATCAGATCTTGATATAACAGAAAAACTATGGCGGCAAAGAATGTACCTGCTTCAAAAGATTTAAGACTCCCTCAAGGTCATACATGGGTCAAAAGTATTTAGCTATAGTCCGTATACATTCCTCGAGGCAGTAAAGTACTATCAAACTAATGTATGCAGGAATATATTATGCTAGACAACAATTATACCATAAAACATATCAACTTTACTGGCTCGAGGAAGGTATACCGACTATAGTCAAATAGGTTCAGAAACAGTATAGTTTAGTGTACCTGCGACGTATTGTTATCGGGATATAAGCAAAACAAATCCGAGGTCGCATTTACCGCTCCACCTAACAGATACTCAGATGTTAACCACAATAGTCTCAAAGTATTGCAAAAACGATTCAAAAGAAGAATAGTTGGCACCATTTAGGATATAAAGTTATATATAGGTAGCCCTATATATAGGTGGAATCTTCCACAGCCCGGGCCCAGTCGCAGCTTACTAGAACTGCGACTGCAGCAGCAGATATAGGCCTTGTCATCAGCGCACCTAAGACAGAATATATGGCTGCAAATGTGTAACGCGCAACGAGTACTTGAATTCTATGGTATATACCATCAACCATGTCACAGACCTCAAGTACTTGGGTTCCAAGATGGGCTCTAGTGTTGGATAGCTAAACAAGAAGAAAAGCACTAGCCTGGGCAGCTTTCGCGACACTGGAACGCCTTAGGAGAAGCCTATCCCTGCCAATGGAAACAAAAATCACAACTTGTGTTACTGTCTTTCTGTACGAGTGTCAGTCATGGGTAATCACCAAGGACAAGGAAAACAAGATCAGTGCCTTTGCCACATCTTGCTACAGAATCTTGTTAAACATCTAGAGTGTGGATCGGATTCCGAATGAAACCATCTACAATCTGACCAACACCACTCCACTGGTTGCCAGAGTCAAGATTCATCAACTCAAATTTCTCGGCCATATACTGCGTCTTGAAGACGACGAGCCTGTGAAAGAATACGCCATTTATATTCCACCACATGCAGTGGCGTACCGTGGGGGAGGAGGGGGGCTGAAGAAAATTCAATTTTGCCGCCCCTTCCTCAACAGTCCGAAAAGGTTGACCCATTTTTTTTCTTCGGTCGTTTGAAAAAGTGAAGAGCAAATTTTTATATGCTTTATCAAATTTTCCGCCCTTTTTTATTTACTAATTCTTTCTGCCGCCCCTGTTTTTGCCGCCCCTTCTTCTTCCGCCGCCCCTTCATTTTTGCCGCCCTCTGCTTTTACCCCGGGGGGCTGGCGCCCCCAAAGCCCCCAAAGCTCCCCCCCAAATACTCGCATGACATGGGAGGAGGGAAAAGGGACGGCCGCGCACACTGTACTTTAAAGAAAAGAAGACTTTATTTCAAACTCTGATGGTGACCCGCAGGTCAAATTGCTAGAATTTGCTTACAGTATGTCCAGCACCTCCTGGCAAATACTGAAGGGATGCTGTAGCCAAACAAATTTGTTTCGCTTGCCCAAGATCACAATAGTTGGATAAAGCTTGTAGTCGCCTGCTTCGCAGCCGACTGATGATGATGAGGTAGCATCGCAATATAGGTCAAGATCATTATGGTTCAGTGGGTATTTTGGTCAAATTATGTTAAAAACACACACACATATTCCCCTGGTAATAATGAGTTTGAAAGAGAATAGCTTGGCATTGGGAATAGTTCTCGAATTATTAGCAAAACGCTCAAATGTCATATCCTTTCGCCCATTTTTCTATGTACCAATACATCATCGATTATTTATATGAATTCAATTCATTATATCAAAAATCCTACAATCAGAAACCATTTAATTTGTGTATGGCAATCGGAGCTGCTTTTTTTTAGGTATTGACCCCTGAGGAGCCAAAAACGCGACCCTTTTTACAGTTTCACTTATAACTCGAGAATTGTCTCTGATAGGCCAAACCATGATATTTTTTATGATCAGAAAAATACTTTTGCGTAGTTTTAAATACTTAATGAACTACTTTGAAACTTGGCAACCAGTATGGCATCAACTCTTTTTTGAAGATGGGCAACGTGATTGTATTATATACAAAAACTGGATTATTTCCGACAGATACTTTCTTGTAATATCTGATTATTGCATACGTTTCTTTTGCGGGTCAACATGCATTGTGTAAAAGGTTAGAGCTTTTTTTCGTTCCAAGAACCCTGCTGATACCCCAGTGTAGTATGCAAAGCATTGCGCTTCAGACCATAGCATTATGGGGAATACGTTTTCCGATTACACTACTGCGTCTTATTCACACTTCAAGAAATATGCTGAAGTACATAACAACAAAATTGGCAATACTTGGTCTTAATCTAACCCAGCGCAGGCCCTCTGGTGTAAGTAAGTAATATCCATAGTTAAATTAAGAGCATATATTGTAAGTCAATCCCTTATATGATAAAAGGACGCGTCAGATACAATTTTTGTTGTCATGATTGAAGTTAACCTTTCTAATGATTTGACATACAAAAATGTGGATACATACGAAGAGATTAAAACGATGTTACTGCTTTGGATAAAGGTCGGTTTACCTGATGGCCCATGTATCTTTGTCTTGCCGCGTTTACGAGTGTCATCATTTTACCACATGTAATAAGTTGACCAAGGCTCTGGCCAAAGGAAATAACATTTTAATGGGTTAAATATAAGATACCTCCTTTTATTACATTAGGGCTGAATTATGCCAATTCATTATTCAAACCTGGGGTTATTTTTCTTCACCTATTTACGGCATATGTAGTAACATTTAAAGAAATGGATTGTCACTTGCCGTTGGTGAATGCAATGCAATATTGGGTGATGCAAGGAAGTCAGATATCTTGCTTCATTACACCCTCAGGTATTGGTTCTTCACCTCACAAGGTATCTAGCACGAAATATAAAACCAATTTGAAATGACCCGTAAATGATTTGACATAGCCTCAAGAATTGTAACAGAAACCCGGTGTTAGCTAATTGTCATGAGAGTAAAACACTTCACGCCTCACCACTGACACGCCTAAAATTGAAACTCAGTAAAAATGAAGATACTCTTCAGATGCATCATGATGTTTTTTTAGTTGCAAGTATCGCAATGGGTCATTTGCACAAGTGAAGTGGCTGAATTATAATGCATAAACGATGAAGTCTAGCAACTATTATGTTAAAGAGCATTTCGTGATCCACAGTTTCATCCCCCACTTTTCTCAAAAAAAAGTTGAGATTTTTATACCACTGGAAACCTTTGGTTACATCATGGAAGAAAGAGATGAGAAGGAACCACAACGACTTCGATCGGCCAAGTTTTAATCCGCTTATCTATTGACGCATGAAAAGAAAAGCTATCAATGGTACTTACTTTCATGTATGATCCATTTACCGCGATCGATGCTTGGCAAAATCATTACTGGAAACATTTTATAACAAACCCATCCACGAACAAACAAACGCTACCCAGAAGTAAGATTATGGAATTTCACTGATGCTCTGAACATGTATAGTAGCTTTGTTTTGGGATCTACAGTCAAACTGTTTTCTTGATCGTGTTGGGTAGCAAATGTCCTATAAAACATCGAAAAGGTAATCAAAATCGGCCGTTTTTTTGCTGAGTTTCATCTTTAGCAAATAAGGTAAGATTTTGGTGACTTTTTCGATGAAAAATAGATGTAAAATGTTCTTAAATAATGCACAATGTTCCGGTTGAGTCCGGTACATAAAACCTGTTTAATTTAATAGTTTATATGGGTATAATCGTAACTAGCTAACTCGTTTCAGTGCCAAAGACTGCCAACTCTGAGAAAAAAGTCATCAAAGTTCGGAAAAATTGGGCAAAATGGAAGAAAAGATGTAGGCCATCAATGACCGATGATCACGTCACCAAAGAAAATCCTATAGGGTGCTTGCACGGAAGGTCATTAGTTCAAATCATCCTTCACACACGCTCCAGAAGACATGCAAATACATGGAATACAATACCAATCACCTATTTAACGCGGGGTATTGATCAAAGTAAATCCTCATGAATAACAATGTCAACTAAATGTCGGTAAAGGGAGTGGACAAAGTGAATGCGTTCGTTGTGGTTCCTTCTTATCTCTTTCTTCCATGGTTACATAATGTATGTACCAAATATTTCTTGCAGATTAATTCGTTTAGCAAAAATATCATGACATTTGAATTGCGTTCTGGTACACGAGAACGAAATTACAACACATTGTTTATGCAGCTGTGTAATACACATAATCATGCATAACTCGCAAACGCAAATTCGGAATCAACTGAAAATTTGCGACACAAATAGTCCTCTATTAATAACGATTTAGAAAGAGAATAGTTTGGCATTGCTATTGGGAATAGTTCTCGAGCTTAAAATTATCAAATGCCATATCCTTTCGTCCAATGCCCTATGTACCAAGACATCACCGATGATGCAAATTATTCTTTATGTAAATGCTGAAGTACATAACAACAACAAAATTGGCATCTGGTGTATGTAAGTAATATCCACAGCTATTTTAAGAGCTTATATTATAATTCAAACCCTAACATGGTAAAAGGATGCATCGTATTCTTGCTTACGTTACAATTTTCTTTATCATTGCTGAAGTAAACTTTTCCAATGATTTGACATACAAAAAGGTGGATACACACGAAAATATTAAAACCAAGTTTCTGTTTTTGTCAAAGTCCAGTTTACCTGATGACACATGCTTGTCAAAAGAAACAAATCTTTCTCTTATGGCGTTTACGAGTGACATATTTTTACCAGATGAAATAAGCCGACTAAGGTCAACAGGATATGGCATGTTAATGTTTTAAATATAAGATATGTCCTTTTGGCACATTTTTATTGTACCAATTTGTAAGTCAGACCCGGGGTTATTTTTCTTCACCTTATGTAGTATCATTTAAAGAACTGGATTGTCACTTGCCGTTGGTGAATGCAATGCAATATTGGGTGATGCAAGGAAGTCAGATCTCTTGCTTCATTACACCCTCAGGTATTGGTTCTTCACCTCACAAGGTATCTAGCACGAAATATAAAACCAATTTGAAATGACCCGTAAATGATTTGACATAGCCTCAAGAATTGTAACAGAAACCCGGTGTTAGCTAATTGTCATGAGAGTAAAACACTTCACACTTCACCACTAACACGCCTAAAATTGAAACTCAGTAAAAAATGAAGATACTCTTCAGATGCATTTGTGATGTTTTTGTAGTTGCAAGTACCGCAATGGGTCATTTGTACAAACATGTGGCTAAATTATAAAATGCAAACACGATATAGCTCACCTCTAAAGTCTAGCAATTATTATTTCAACAGAGCATTTCGTGATCCACAGCCTCATCCCCAACGTTTCTCAAATAACGTTGAGATTTGTATCGCACTGGAAACCTCTGGTTACATAATGTTTTAGGTAACAAATATTTCTTGCAGATTAATTCGTTTAGCATAAATATCATGAAATTTTAATTGCGTTCTGGTACACCAGAATGAAATAACAACACGTCTATGGAGCTGTATAATACATATAATCATACATAACTCACAAACGCAAATTAGAAATCAATTGACATTTTGAGAATAAGCTTTTTTCGAGAAAATCTACGGAAACATGTCATAAAAAGAGGATGCTAGGATCATGGAATACTACTTTAACATTTCTCATCACGGTGTAAAACTGAGAAAGGAAATGCTATTGCAGATTTCCAACAACAACAAAGAGAAGATTTACCCTCGTCCTAGCTACTGGACCATGTTTTGTAACACGGACTACGAAGGGGGGGGGTTACAACCTCTACGTTTTCATTATAACCGCCAGGTATATGATACCAATGTATGGTTATGAGCCTTCTGTATACAGTGATACCAATGTATGGTTATGGGCCTTCTCTATACAGTTATACCAATGTATGGTTATGAGCCTTCTGTATTCAGTGATACCAATGTATGGTTATGGGTCTCCTGTATCCGGTGATACTAAAATAAGTACAAATGGTCCCCATCTATATCGCTATGACGTCACAATTTATGTAATCCCATCAGAAAATTATGGCGATGTAAAAGATTATGGGCAACATTGCTTTTCGGCAATATAGTTTCGCCAAATCTCCTAAATATAAAACAGGAAATGAACATTTCAACTCAAGTAAAAAACTCGAAATTTCTTGCAATATTTTTTTACTTGAGACCCTATAGTAGGTCTCATTCCACACCCTCTATAGTCATTTTGATGGTCGGTAAGAAACTGGGTAAAATAATTTAAATGAGCGCAAAGGGTTGATCTAAGTTTAAGGTGTTTGGGCGTAAACGTGGGTGTTTGTTTTATGTCTAATGAAAAACCTTACGTATGACGAGGGTTAGTATTTTTTTCTTCGCTGATCTCGGTATTGATCCTTTTTACATTTGAACCTGATCATTTATTGGTATATAACCTAATTATGTGAAATTGACTGTAATCAAGACGTGGCCTTCTTAAAGCAGTCGAATTGTTTGCCGGGTATTGGTGTTCTCGTAGTGTTTTTATAAGGTGTTATTTATTCTTTAGTTACGTCATACTAACGATTCTATATTATCAAAAACATATCAATAACGTACATGAGAGGTTAGAAAACCGAGCCAAGACTCAGCGGAGATGGGACGTTAAAGTTGCGCTCCTCGGATTACACATTGCCAATTTACTTATCATCTGTGTTATATTAAACGGCCTTAAACTGGACCGACGACTAAATGATTATATATTAGAGGATAAGAAACCTAATCCAATTTGTACTAATTGCTTTGAGAGCAAATTGTTACCATTTTTGAAATATGCTAGGATAGCTACTTGTTTACATTCAGACAACCATGCAGCACGGTTGCTTAACAAAACGTGTGCTGAATAACTAAAGAAATTAAAAAATGTATATGAAGACCTGAGCGCAAGAATACTGTAAGTCCACTTTTGACGAAATTGAATTACAGGTGGTTTTGAAGTTATTGGATGAAGAAAACAATTTTTGTAAACATGTGGCCCCCGCAAGGGTCAAGAGGGTTCGGGTCAAAAATGAAAAATTGTCCAATGTCGTCACGAGACATGTCAAATTACTCGTCTCATCACAACGATTACGAAAATGTATAATTTATGATAAATGTTGAGCTCGGTTAATGAGTTAGAGGGTCACTTCCGGTTTAAGGTCAACTGAGGTCAAATTTTAAAACAACCTTCAAATTCAACAAACAAGGTGTCAGTTTGCTCGTCTTTGCACATAGATTACCAATATGGTAAATTTCCAAGTATTTCCAACATCTGCATTCAGTTTTGAGTTATAAGCTTTTATTTCAATCCGAGCGCAAGAACACCGTAAGTCCAAAAATGATAAATCTCTCAATATCGATCAATATTACAGATATTTACTTGGTTGATATAAAAAATGATTCTTCTTGCCTATACCCATGTACCTGAGAAGTATGACTATTATGGCTTTTTAAAAAAGTGTAAACGATCATATCGTTTACATGCCAAATATGGCATTACGGTCTTCTTGCGCTCCGATCCATATTCTTTCGTGAAACTGCAAAAACAGTAACCGTTACAAACTTGGTCCTATGCAGTAATAACGGCAAATTTTACATTCATTATATCCTTCCATGCGCTAAATAATCCAATAATTATTACGGTACGGTTACCACCCCAAAGGCGCAGCTAAAACTAGAGCTCGGGGATGATTGGACTTCAGTTCTCTGACTTAGGTGTCGAGTGTCAGTTTAAATGTTTTAATACGTATAATTGGAATATCCCTTAAGAAATAAGCCACTGCACCGTAAGCAGTGTGTATGGCAGGCATACTGTTCTTTGATCGTTTTCCAAATTGGTTCTTTGACCGTATTCCGAATTGTTAATTAGAAAAGCAATTTGATTTATTATCATATTATTACATCTATATCAGATTTTACCTGAAGACAGCTACATATAATATAATGTGTCTGATGCATTTATAATTGTACATTAAATTTAAAAAAAAT
The DNA here is from genome assembly GCF_039555335.1 of Amphiura filiformis. NCBI lineage: Eukaryota > Metazoa > Echinodermata > Ophiuroidea > Amphilepidida > Amphiuridae > Amphiura > Amphiura filiformis. Next base: position 22,342,925 of record NC_092629.1, read on the forward strand.
TACATAATTTGCACTGGATACGTGCTATTATTTAAGTCGATACCTAGATGATTGTCTACAAAGAAGTATTTTAAAGCTACTACACTAAGAGGAGAGTGCAATTCGTATGAGTTCCAGAGGACCTCTCCTCAACGTCCTAAATACTGGACCCTGGTATCGTAATCAATTAGCAGTAGAAGTAGAACAACTAGTTCCCATCCCCTCTAATATACTCAAATAAGCATTCTAAGACTAATTTGTTATCTTAATGTGGTACTACACTCCCTGATAAATGTTATGACTACTTTTGCATTTTTATCCAAAATAACTACACACTGAGTTATTAATATTATAGGGGCAAGTAATCCAATTACTTCACTGAAATTTCAGTGATTCAAGGCAAGTGGTTCATTGTATAATGTTAAGAAATACGAAGTACATTCTAACGGTACCTCTTTTCTTATCATAAATAACGTACCGGTTGTCTTGAGTCACTGAAATTCCAGTGTAGTAACAGGATTCCTTGTCCCTATATAATATACATAACTTTTGTTACCAGTGTGTTATTATTGTTGGAGAAAATGCAAAAATATTTACAAGTTTGTGAAGGGGTGTAGTACCACCTTAAGTCATATTAGCAATGAAAATACCACCCACCTTCGTTGGGGGTAGAGTGCAGATCTCCCAATAAAACTTCGCCTTGATCTCAGTCAGTGTTGCCGATGCCCTGCACACCGACATCGCCTGGCTAATAATTACTTGGTGCATCAGAGATACTAAAATCAATACCCGGGATCGATACACGTGAATGTGCTATGCACGAGTTTGATATGAGACGAAAATCGTTGGATACCGGGGTAGAAAATATCCCGTAAATGATTTCGTCTAAATAAGCCAGATGTGGTTCCTTGCACTTGAATATGTGTTTTGAATAGATATGATAGTCGTTAGCTAGCGTCTTGAGAAAGAAGCTTGCATCTTGAACTCAAAAACTGACAATGATTCTGATTTTATATGTGCCGACTCTATAGCGCAGTGTATTGACCTTTTCCCCTCTATCCCACAATGCACTATTCCAGGGGGGTATGACGTAGCTCATCAACCTCATAGATCGCGTGCATCCGATGGTCTTTGCCAGGCCTTTGCAATTATTTTGTCTTAATATGGGCATACTGATTCCATATATGGTTGAATCCAACCAAAAGTGTCCACGGGCCAAAAATAAAAGTCCAAAATAAAAATGTCTCCACATTTTTTTCCTTTTGCCCATTGATTGATGGCATGTTGGCCTTATAGGAACCAAAAGTGCCATCACTAAACTTGAAAAATCCAGGACGTGTGATAGTAAATGTGACATCAAAACCCAAAGTTACCTACGAATACCACTAGGATGCTTTCACTATCACAATACTAATCAACCTAAAACAAATGGAATATTCCCACATTTTTTTCGTGTAATATAGACCACGGAGTGTCAGGAAAATGCTAGCTCAACCAGAAAATATGTGTTTTATTTTTATAACGCGATCAATATGATCTTAGTCAATTTATGCTAGTTTATTTTTGAAAATGAAGTTTAGGTCAGTTTCTGTATTTTATTTATCATATGAGTATGAATAAATTTACATATTGTATACGAACGAGTGGGATATCTGTTTTCAGGAATATTAGGAAATATACGCATACACCTAATGCTTTATAAAATGATAGGTGAAGAAACCCGGGTATTCGTAGGTAACATGAGCGATTTAACAATTTCTATATTGAGTTTAGAGGTTCAAATTTTGCTATTATGATAATGAATGAATAAAATGGTAGTTTTTAGATCTCTTTCAGATGGTACGTCCAAATGAATAAGTGCTTTTACCTTAGATCAAAATTTTTTGATGCTTTTAGCAAGATTTTGAACACTTCATTTTGATATACAAGTAGTTAAACAGCAGATTTACATAATAAATAATTGTTGAATGAATCCGTATTATGGGTAATAATATTGTCCGGGGTACCGCTTAAAGTTTTTGACAATTAATTTCCATTGGTAGGGACACTTCATTACACATGTCATGTATTATGTTGTATTCGTAAGTAACATTTCAGTATTTGTAGGTAAGAATTAGACTTTTGGTGGATATCGCAATCAAATCTTCATTTTATAAAGCACTTTGAAAGTATTATTTTCTTTATGTGCGTTTATTGATACTTGAGACCCTATCATGTATATTTAATGTCGGTTTACAGTGGTTGAAAGAGGATTGAAGTAAGAAACAAAGGCACTAAATTGACTATAATTTGCTTAATTGCACACAAATCGCTTAAAACCGTTATTGCAGACTTGTGAAGTCCATCTTGGAGTCAGTTACGTCTTGTGTCCTTTCGTTTGAGGGCAACTATAATAAGCTTTATACTAGGGTCCACCACTGTGTTGTCTAGATCATGGGACAATGAGAAAAGTCGTTTTTGTCCATGGTATTCGTAGGTAAACTTAGCGAAAACGTCAAAGGTTACCTTCGAATAAACCAATTTGGACACAATTACTCAGAAACCAGAAGGTCAGTAAACGTTTAAAATGAAACACACATGACAGCTGACAAATCCAAGTATTTATCCCCTTCTAATCTTCTTCGAATCTGATTTTTCTTTCAAATGAGCAGACCGTCGTCTATTTCAGTACATATTTTTCAACAATTAAGCCGTATTCAGCTTTGCATGGTGGGCATGTATGTGAATTCGCAACTTTCATTGACACATGATTTGATAGCAAACATACAGGCCTTCGTTATGTACCAATATGGGCATTGGCATGAATGGCGGTGTTTCACAATACTGTCATGATGTCAAATTGTACTCGCAGGTAACATTCGGTTACCGAAATTTACCTACGAATACTTGTTTTTATTGTTGACATCTCAGAAATATTTAAACGCAGGCTATTGAAACTTGGTAGAAATAAAGAGTGTATTACCCTGCACCTATTGCTTAACTAGTGTTTACTATTCTCTCAGTTTGTGGAAATGACACAGCTTTTAACATGTATTCGGAGGTAATGCATATTTTTTACCAAACCTACATTTGTGCCATTTAGAATTTCTGGCAGCTAAACACAATAATAAAGATGTCCGAATGCAATGCATTTCAGTATTGGACATATCAAAGCTTGTATCAATTGCGCATTTATTAGTGATTTCCATTTTTAAAGATATATCTAGTGATATGAAAAATTGTATTCGTAGGTAATGTAAAAAAATTATTACAGAAAATTCATAATTATGTACAACTATGTGAAAAATTGAACAGGCAATCTTTGAATACACATCTTTTATAATATCAAATTAGATTCAATTCAATGACTTCTTTTCATAACTGATTTAGATGTTTTTAAAAATACTTTAAGAAATATTTTGAAAAAATGGGTAAAAATAGCATGTTTTGGGGTCTCTATGTCTAAGTTTTTAACAGAAGGGGGTCTTATTATATATGGCGCGAAGCGTATGATCACGGCGAATAAACACAATACAAAAACGAATGTCAATTGATTAATAATTTTAAGTTATGGCCAAAAACATGCCGTGTACACTTTTCGTTGGATTCGACCATATGCGGATTATCGTAAAGGCCATCGATGTTACTAATTATGCAATTATTGAATACACGAGTGATGCAGTTACGGAGCGATGCAGAACATCTGTGTTAGAGATATTTGTTTACGTCTTATTTTCATCTCCGAAAAAAAAGTGAAACGGACGCCGACAAAATATCACTGCGTGTCCCGTCATTAGTTTTTCACCATTATGTCTATAAAATGTATACAAAGTTAGGTTTCAATAGCAGGAAACTTTTTTGGTGACGACACTATGTCCATAAGGCATAGAAATGTTGTTTTTGCCCCCTAAAGGTATTAGTGATCGCGCGCTATTATCGTGATGATCGGGGATTCCTTTTTTGTGATGAAGGCACCAGCCGAAATGTCCGTATTCCAGAATGTAATGAACATAACTCTGTACTCCCCGGGGAGATGATGTATTTTGCGACACTCATACCCCCTGGAATAGTGCATGATGGGAAAGAGGGAAAAAGGTCTATAGGCCAATCGTGGAGGTAGTCTAAAAGCAGATGACATATGGCGTACCATGTTCACTCACACACTAGCGAGGTCAGTCACCCATGGTCACCGGGCTATTGTCAGTAGCCTTAGTCAGATGTCCTTCGGCCCATTATGCGATTCAAACTATTAAACAGGTCGGAACAAAATGGCCATGCGTGGTGGTGGATTCAACCTACCATGGCGATTTCTGCCATGAAGATATCGGGGCAATGACACTGTGCCCTGTAAGCAATGCAAGGACAAAGACGTGGCAAATCAAGAATCGACCTCCCAGTCCGTGCCAAATGTATTCGGGTTTTAAAGATATTACGTTTAACCAAACGGAGGAATACTTCAAACCATTCAATACCTATTGAGTGTTGATGTATATATCTTGCTCCATCAACTTGTAAAAGAAAACGCACTTTCAAACCATGTCAAAATCGGGCTCTAAGTTTTAAGTATTAAATCTTATCTGTACTAACTATATACACGTCAGTTCAGATTAAACGCATAATGTACTTAGACCTATTGGAATCTAGATTATCTACCGTCATGACTTGTTTCCTACACTTAGTACAGTCATTGTCAAGTTCATTCACTTAATGTACTTAACTACTGTCATCAGGTGTTTATACTAGTTGAACGATTCATGGGTGATAAACATGTGGTGGCTTGAAAAGTTAGCCATCAAATATGTTTTACAGCATCCGGCATTATAACAAAGTACCAGAACGTTATTCAATAATGTAATCAATGTTAACGCTGATTTTGATACGTCTAAAGCCATATTCAGACGGGCTGAAAATGTACGGTGTTTGACTCTCGAGGGTCCGACACTCTACGTACGAAATCTCAAGGCGTCAACACGCCCGTCAGAACAACGGTTTTCGGTCACCGATACCTCAATTTTCTTGGGGTTCTATACCCCATGTGTGTACATACGGTCAGAATATGTCCTCAAATTTTCCGACATTACATACTTTTGATCTCTGTCGGGACAAGGCTTTGGCATGTAAATTGGTATATTGATATACGTATTGCATATTTTGCTCATCATAGACTATGAAGTTATTCATGTAATGCAAATGAAAGCAATGCTATGCCTCTGGTTTGATCATGAATTTAATTGATCAGCAATGGTTTATCTACTACTAAACCATGCAGTTAGCAATAACGTCTTTGTTGACAACATCTCAGTCCACTTTATTGTTGTTATTTAAACGGTTAATATTCTCAACAGATCACCTACTGCTTTAAGTAACTAATTACTTTTCACGACCACGAACTGACAATCAACACATTGGTGAGACATAACAGCTAATTTTCCACGGCATCCTAAACACTTCACATTTTTTCCAATCACGAACTTTGAAGCAAGATAATTTATAAGCCGCTCCTATTTTGCGATGGTGCATGATCACAACGAAACTCAGCCAAGCGGGTTATTTACGTGCTTGGAATGAATCATGCTTTGAGATGATGACAGATACATGTGCTAAGTTTATCAATTAGTCACGATTAACTAAGAAACGAAGATTGTTACTTGATACCTAGTGATCTGACTGTAGGTTGCAGGCAAATACACTGTAAACATGAATGCGTAATAATGTTACGGAATTTCAGACCAGCATTATTTCCAGATCTATTCGGTAGTATACATATCTTCCCGTATAGCAAACACGAACTCTTTGTATAAGGATGTTGATAATACAGATTTGACATTAGGTCTGGAATATTTGTGTAAATGCCAAAACTGAAACGATAAATATTAATACGCTCGTAGTGTCAAATGCATTTGTAGAGAAAATGTGCTTTCCATGAGTTGGAGAAAATGTGCTTTCCATGAGTTTAACCTGCGCTGTTCATAATGAAGTGCATTTACCTAGAATGGTGGCTGCCAAAAAAATGTTTGGCTTTGTGTCGAGTAACCACAATTTCTGAATGTGTACAACACTGCTCTGTTATTATCAAATTTATCGTAGTTTGAGGTGATATTTCCTCAACTTAAACACCAACAAGGATTCGTCAAAACTGAAATGCTCAGACTGTACCAGTTTTGAAAATAGAATGAGATTTAAAATACGGCTCTTAAAAGTGGCACTGTCACCACTTAGACAGTTACCTCACTAATATACTAAATCATGTTATAATGAAAGAATAATAATAATAACTTCAGGTAGATTCTTGTCCAAAAAGAACTAGAGCGCATTTGAGAGGAAATCATCCAAAATTCATTCGTTGTCACATAGACGTAATACCCATTATAACAAGTACCGGTGCACCTGGTGGCTGAAGCAATAAACATTCATTGGTTGCGAGCAGATTAAATATGTAAATTATATTATATGATTATGTCATTTTTAAAAGGTAGGAGGGGCATCAAATCTAGATGGGGAGGGGCGTGTTCCCTTCATCCACCCCTTCCGCTGCCATTGTAAAGTAGAAAAACAGCAGGATAATGTTGTTAGTAGAAAACACCTTGATTTCACACCAAACTTCACTTGCGTGTAGGTTTCAAATTACACCACGATTTTTAGCATCTGCTACTTGACTTTAAATTGGTTTACAATGTGACAAGAACATCTACAAGAAAACATTGTAAACAGGCACTTGGTACAGAGAATTCTTGTACGTACTGATTTTAAAACAACGTAACACGAATGAGATTAAAATAGCACCGTTAAGTTTTAACATCTGGAAGTGCGGAGTTAATCTGATTTACGATGAGATAAGAACGTCTTCTCTCACTTGTCATGTGTTTGATTGCACTCTAATTTATTGCTAATTTATTGATAAGTGAAAATAGTAATAATTTATTATATATTGCACGAAGGTTGTTTTAAAGAGTCGGTATAGGCTTAAACTAAGCGGAAGTGATCGCATTGATAATAATTGAAAGTGGCCGCTTTTGTATACCTTAATTCAAATCATTACCAACACGTATCGATACGAACTTGTCTATTAACAAAGTATATTACAAATATATTTTGTTTCTAATTTGACAGTACTTTGTCTACGTGATATGAACACAAGTTAATGAATACGTGCAGTTTGTATCAATTTAAATCGTTGACACCATATCCGGATATAAATAGAAATGATATTTTGACATGTCAACAATATGACAGGACTATATAATGTGTAAATAAAAACAAAAATGTGTTAATTACTGCAACATTAACGTGTGATAATGAATGCTAAATTATCAGCAAAAAGAAACAACATTGCATTCTAAGAATTGTTTTATTCACAATATAACTAAATCAATCTTTTACTTCATTGCAATTATTGTAATTGTAATTTTATTCGCTGGTTCGAAAATTGTGGTTCCTTTTCTCCTTCATAAAAAATCGAGTGCGAGTTTACGCTTGTTAAGCCTTTATAACGTAAGCCTGAACTTTGCTTCCACTTTATTATGATGTGGGCGAGTAGGTAAATAATTCACACCTGAGGGGCAAGTGTTGATTTTAATCTTTAATACATATGGCGCTTAGTACAGCAGAGTTATTATTGATTTTTGTTCTTGGAAGTAAATACTTTTATAATACATCTAATGATCCAAGAAAATGTATGCGGTTACATCTGAAACAGATGCAACTAGTCCAGTTGCAAAATGTGTTGGTATTTAGCTATAGTCCGTATACCTTCCTCGAGTCAGTAAAGTAATATCAAACTTTGAGATTTTCTCAAAACTGTTAATTTTTGCAGGAATATATTATGCTAGTACGATCCCTTGCATCATTTTCTTTCTGAAACAGATACACCATAAAAACAATATATAAGTTACTGGCTCGAGGAAGGTATACAGACTATAGTCAAAACGATTCATAAAAAGTATAGTTTAGTGTACATGCGACATATTGTTATCGGGATAAAAGCAAACAAATCTGAGGTCGTATTTGCCGCTCCACCTAACGTATACTCCGATTTTAACCGCACTAGTCTCAAAGTATTGCAAAAACATTTCAAAAGAAGAATAGTTGGCACCATTTAGGATATAAAATTACATGTAGGTAGCCCTATATATAGGTGGAATCTTCCACAGCCCGGGCCCAGTCGCAGCATACTAGGACTGCGACTGCAGCAGCAGATATAGGCCTTGTCATCAGCGCACCTAAGCCAGAATATATGGCTGCAAACAGTAACGCGCAACGAGTACATGAATTCTATGGTATATACCATCAACCATGTCACAGACTTCAAGTACTTGGGTTCCAAGATGGGCTCTAGTGTTGGAGACCTAAACAAGAAGAAAATCACTAGCCTGGGCAGCTTTCTGGACACTGGAACGCCTTTAGAGAAGCATATCCCTGCCAATGGAAACAAAAATCACAACTTGTGGTACTGTCTTTCTGTACGGGTGTCAGTTATAAGTAATCACCAATGACATGCAAAACAAGATCAATGTCTTTGCCACATCAAGCGTGTGGATCTGATTCCGAATGAAACCATCTACAATCTGATCAACACCACTCCACTGGTTGCCAGAGTCAAGATTCATCAACTCAAATTTCTCGGCCATATACTGCGTCTTGAAGACGACGAGCCTGTGAAAGAATATGCCCTTTATATTCCACCACATGGGAAGAGGAAACCAGGACGGCCGCGCACACAGTACTTACAGTATGTCTAGCAACTCCTGGCAGATACTGAAGGGATGCTGAAGCCAAACAAATTTGTTTCGCTTGCCCACGATCGCAATAGTTGGATAAAGCTTGTAGTCGCCTGCTCCGCAGCCGACTGATGATGATGAGGTAGCATCGCCATATATGTCAAGATCATTATGGTTCAGTGGGTATTTTGGTCAAATTTTGTTTAAAATACACACAAATATTCCCCTCGTAATAATGAGTTAGAAAGAGAATAGCTTGTCATTTCGAATAGTTCTCGAATTATTAGCAAAACGCTCGAATGTCATATCTTTTCGCCTATTTCCCTATGTACCAATACATCATCGATGATTTATATGAATTCATTATATGAATTGAACTATTATATTATAATTGAACTATTATTCATTATGTGAACTATTCATTATAACATTTTTTAAATCCCACAATCATAAACCATTTAATTTGTTTCAGTTTCAGTTTCAGTTTATTTATTTACCATATCAACGCAAAGAAAATATATATAATACATAATGGTAGGATGACCAAAAAAAGAGCAAAGCTCGAGAAGACTTTGGCCACCCTGAAAGGTAATAACAAAATACAAAACAGTGCAAAGACAAAGACACCATTTATGTGTAGACAAAGACATTACCTACAAGTGGGACAGACATTCGCTACATTTGTATGGCAATCGGAGCTGGTTTTTTTAAGGTATTGACCCCCGAGGAGCCAAAAGGCGATCCATTTTACATTTTTACTTATAACGCGAGAATTATCTCTGATAGGCCAAACCATGATACTTTTGCGTAGTTTTAAATAATTATTGAACTACTTTGGAACTTGGCAACCAGTATGACATCAACTCTTTTTTGAAGATGTACAACGTGATTGTATTAGATACAAAAACTGAATTATTTCCGACAGATACTTTCTTGTAATACCTGATTCTTACATACGTTTCTTTTGACGTCAAACAGTATCGGATATCCGGGTCAACATGCATTTTGTAAAAGGTTAGAGTGTTTCGAATTTAAGCTTTACTCGTTCCAAAAACCCTGCTGATACCCCGGTGTAGTATGCACAGCATTGCACTTCAGACAATAGCATTATGGGGAATACGTTTTCAGATTACACGACTGCGTCTTATTCACACTTCAAGAAATATGCTGAAGTACATAACAACAACAAAATTGGCAAGTCTTGGTCTTAATCTAACCCAGGGCAGGCCTCTGGTGTAAGTAAGTAATATCCACAGCTAAATTAAGAGCTTATATTATAATTCAAACCCTAACATGGTAAAATGATGCATCGTATTCTGGCATCAGTTGCTATCATTGTTTAAGTTAACTTTTCCAACGATTTGGCATACAAAAAAGGTGGATACACACGAAGAGATTAAAACGATGTTTCTGTTTTTGTCAAATGCCCGTTTACCTGATGACACATGTTTTGGCAAAAGAAAGTATCTTTCTCTTATCGCGTTTACAAGTGACATCATTTTTACCAGATGAAATAAGCCGACTAAGGCTAAGGCCAACAGGAAATGACGTGTTAATGTTATAAATATAAGATACGTCCTTTTGGCACATTACGACTGAATGGTACCAATTTGTAAGTCAATCCCAGGGTTATTTTTCTTCACCTATTTACGGCATATGTAGTATCTTTTAAAGAAATGGATTGTCACTTGCCGTTGGTGAATGCAATGCAATATTGGGTGATGCAAGGAAGTCAGATCTCTTGCTTCATTACACCCTCAGGTATTGGTTCTTCACCTCACAAGGTATCTAGCACGAAATATAAAACCAATTTGAAATGACCCGTAAATGATTTGACATAGCCTCAAGAATTGTAACAGAAACCCGGTGTTAGCTAATTGTCCTGAGAGTAAAACACTTCACACTTCACCACTAACACGCCTAAAATTGAAACTCAGTAAAAATGAAGATACTCTTCAGATGCATTGTGATATTTTTGTAGTTGCAAGTACCGCACTGGGTCATTTGTACAAACATGTGGCTGAGTTATAAAATGCAAACACGATATAGCTTACCTCTAAAGTCTAACAATTATTATTTTAACAGAGCATTTCGTGATCCACAGCCTCATCCCCCACTTTTCTCAAAAACGTTGAGATTTTTATACCACTGGAAACCTCTGGCTACATAATGTTTGTAACAAATATTTCTTGCAGATTAATTCGTTTAGCAAAAATATCATGAAGTTTGAATTGCGTTCTGGTTCTGGTACACCAGAACGAAATAACAACATATCTATGGAGCATATAATACATATAATCATACATAACTCACAAACGCTTTATTCGTGAATATCTACTGAAACATGTCATAAAACGGTGTAAAACTGAGAAAGGAAATGCTATTGCAGATTTCCAACAACAACAAAAGAGAAGATTTACCCTCGTCCTAGCTACTGGACCATGTTTTGTAACACGGACTGCGAAGGGGGGGGGTACAACCTCTACGTTTCCATTATAACCGCCAGGTATATGATACCAATGTATGGTTATGAGTCTTCTGTATTCAGTGATACCAATGTATAGTTATGAGTCTTATGTATTCAGTGATACTAATGTATAGTTATGAGCCTTCTGTATACAGTGATACCAATGTATGGTTATGGGTCTCCTGTATCCGGTGATACTAAAATAAGTACAAATGTTCCCCATCTATATCGCTATGACGTCACAATTTAAGTAATCCTATCAAAAAAGTATGGCGATGTAAAAAATATGGGCAACATTGCTTTTCGGCAATATAGTTTCTCCAAATCTCCTAAATATAAAACAGGAAATGGACATTTCATTTCAACTCAAGTAAAAAACTCGAAATTTCTTGAAATATTTTGTTACGGGAGAACCTATAGTAGGCCTCATTCCACCCCCTCTATAGGCATTTTGATGGTCGGTAAGAAACTGGGTAAAATAATTTAAATAAGCGCTAAGGATTGATCTAAGTTTAAGGTGTTTGGGCGTAAACGTGGGTGTTTGTTTTATGTCTAATGAAATACCTTACGTATGACGACGGTTACTAAATTTTTCTTCGCTGATCTCAGTATTGATCCTTATTACATTTGAACCTGATCATTTATTGGTATATAACATAATTATGTGGAATTGACTGTAATCAAGACGTGGCCTTCTTAAAGCAGTCGAATTGTTTGCCGGGTATTGGTGTTCTCGTAGTGTTTTATAAGGTGTTATTTATTCTCTGGTTACGTCATACTAACGATTCTATATTATCAAAAACATATCAATAACGTACATGAGAGGTTAGAAAACCGTGCCAAGACTCAGCGGAAATGGGACGTTAAAGTTGCGCTCCTCGGATTACACATTGCCAATTTATTTATCATCGGTGTTATGTTAAACGGCCTTAAACTGGACCGACGACTAAATGAGAGCAAATTGTCACCATTTTTGAAAAATGCTAGGATAGCTATTTTTTTTTACATTCAGACAACCATGCAGCACGGTTGCTTAAAAAAACGTGTGCTGAATAACTAAAGAAATTAAAAAATGTATATGAAGACCTGAGCGCAAGAAGACTGTAAGTCCACTTTTGACGAAATTTAATTACAGGAGGTTTTGAAGTTATTGGATGAAGCGAAACAATTTTGAATTTTTTTTAAACATTTGGCCCCCTCAATAGTCAAGAGGGGTCTGGTCAAAATTGAAAAATTGTCCAATGTCGTCACGACACATGTCAAATTACTCGTCTCATCACAACGATTACGAAAATGTATAATTTATGATACATTTTGAGCTCGGTTAATGAGTTAGAGGGTCACTTTTATGAGTGGACCAAAAAACGTGTAAGATTATACGTGTAACCTTACACGTGTAAGATGCCGTCTTACACGTGTAAGATTGCATCCTATGCGTGTAAGATCGCATCTTGTACGTCTTAGAATCTAGAGGATGCTTAAATTGACGAATCATATATAAAGAACCCATATGTAAACCCCAAATAACCTATCATCTAACGCGTATTTATCTTCGACCAATGAAATCTCGCCATAGCATTTTGTATACGCGTAAGGGGTGGGGTATGAACGTTTGGACAGTATTTATTTTGGGACATCAGAGCACATCAGACATATCGAATTGCATTCTGAATACGAAGAATGTCCTTCTGATATCAAATAATTTTGATTTAATACACATTTTATGGCAAATCATTAAAAATTGATATTTTTGATATTTAACAGTACTCGAAGTAAACTTTATAAATCTGATAATTTATACTTAAAGTGTATGTAGGTGGGATGAAAAGCCGATGATCAATTGAAAATTTTGACCTTTCGTATTGAAGATATGGATTTTTTTTCCCAAAACACACAAAAAAATAGGTCTTTTGGGAAAAAAATCCATATCTTCAATATGAAAGGTCAAAATGTTCAATTGACCGTCGGCTTTTCCTCCCAGCTACATACACTTTAAGAATATATCATTAGATTTATATAATTTACTTCGAGGACTGTTATATATCAAAAATTTGAAAAATATCAAATTTTTATAATTTGTCATAAAATTGTATTATATTGTGATTTTCAAAAATGAAAATTATTTGATATCAGAAAGACATGCTTCGTATTCAGAATGCAATTCGATAGGTCCGAGGTGCTCTCATGTCCCACAAAAAATACTGTCGAAACGCAATAAACGCTCATTCTAGATCCCGTAAGAATGGCCAATTAGGGATGGACGGTATTCCGATTTGACTGGTACGACGAGTTTCGAATAATCTCACCCTCAATATCGATCTGCACCGCGGTAGTTTTCGCAAACGTGATTATTTTACCATCACCTCTTGAAATTTAATTGATATGAGTATTAATTTACTCCAGATAACTGAAAAAAATAGCCAAAAAGTGAGGAAAATCGGGATGTGGCCATGACGGACCAACAGTCGGAACAATTCCTTTTTGAGTTTGAGCGTTTGTTTCAATCCGAGCGCAAGAAGACCGTAAGTCCAAAAATGATAAATCGATCAATATCGATCAATATTACAGATATTTACTTGGTTGGTATACAAAATGATTCTTCTTGCCCATACCCATGAACCTCAGAAATATCAATATTATGGCTTTTTTGTTTCCAAATTATCTTATTTTAAAAAGTTAAAGGGGGTACTACACCCCTAGCCAATTTTTTGCTTATTTTTGCGTTTTTCTCGAAAATTATAGGGCATTGGTGACAAGTAAGATATGTATATTATAGGGGGAAGGACTACAACTACTGCACTAATAATTCAGCAACTCAAGGCAAGTAGTTATTGATTTATTGATCAAATATTGGTTTTCCCTCATTTGTGACTGTAACTCCACAACTGTTGTCTGTGCTGAAATAAAATGTTTGAGAAAAATGCAAAAATAGGCACACAATTGGGCAGGGGTGTACTACCCCCTGAAACGATCATATCTCAAAATACCAAATATAGACTTACGGTCATTCTACCGGTACCCCTTTTCTTATCACAAATAACGTACCGCTTGTCATGAGTCACTGACATTCCAGTGTAGTAACTGGATTCCAAGCCCCATAACTTTAGTTACCAGGATGACTACTACACTGAAAATTCAGCAACTCAAGGCAAGTAGTTATTGATTTATTGATCAAATATTGGTTTTCCCATATTTTTTACTGTAACTCCACAACTGTTGTCTGTGCTGAAATAAAATTTCCAGTGCAGTAGTTGTAGTCCTTGCCCCTATAATATACATATCTTACTTGTCACCAATGCGCTATAATTTTGGAGAAAAATGCAAAAATAGGCACAAAATTTGGCAGGGGTGTAGTACCCCCTTAATGTACTTAACTATTGTCATCAGGTGTTGATACTAGTTGAACGATTCATGGGTGATAAACATGTGGTGACTTGAAAAGTTAGCCATCAAATATGTTTTTACAGCATCCGGCATTATAACAAAGTACCAGAACGTTATTCAATAATGTAATCAATGTTAACGCTGATTTTGATACGTCTAAAGCCATATTCAGACGGGATGAAAATGTACGGTGTTTGACTCTCGAGGGTCCGACACTCTACGTACGAAATCTCAAGGCGTCAACACGCCCGTCAGAACAACGGTTTTCGGTCACCGATACCTCATTTTTCTTGGGGTTCTATACCCCATGTGTGTATATACGGTCAGAATCTGTCCTCGAATTTTCCGACATTTCACATTTTTGACCTCTGTCTGGACAAGACTTTGGTATGTAAATTGGTTTATTGATATACGTATTGCATATTTTGCTCATCATAGACTATGAAGTCATTCATGTAATGCAAATGAAAGCAATGCTATGCCCCTGGTCTAATCATGAATTTAATTAATCATCAATGGTTTATCTACTCGTTGTATTATCCCAAAGCATGCAGCTAGCAACAACGTCTTTGTTGACAGCATCTCAATCCACTTATTGTTGTTATTTAAACGGTTAATATTCTCGCCAGATCACCTATTGCTTTAAGTAACTAATTACTTTTCACGACCACGAACTGACAATCAACACATTGGTGAGACTTAACAGCTAATTTTCCATGGCATCCTAAACACTTCACATTTTTTCCAATCACGAACTTTGAAGCAAGATAATTTATAAGCCTTTCCTATTTTGTGATGGTACTTGATCAAAACGAAACTCAACCAAGCGGGTTATTTACGTGCTTGGAATGAATCAAGCGTTGAGATGATGACAGATACATGTGCTAAGTTTATCAATTAGTCACGATTACCTAAGAAGCGAAGATTGTAACTTGATACCTAGTGATCTGGCTGTATGTTGCAGGCATATACACTGTATAAATGAATGTGTATTAATGTTACAGAATTTCAGACCAGCCACATTTCCAGATCTATTCGGTCAAAAATCTATAGAAGATTATAGAGGTAATATACATATCTACCCGTATAGCAAATACGAACTCTTTGTATAAGGACGTTGATAATAACTAACTTAAACACTAACAAGTATTCGTCAAAACTGAAATGCTCTTAGAGTGTACCAGTTTAGAATATAGAAAGAGCTTTAAAATGCGGCTCATAAAAGTGGCACTGCTTCACCACTTAGACAGTAACCCCATTTGTATACTAAAACAGGTTATTATGACGATATACTAACAATAATAATAATAATAATAACATTAGGTGGATTATTTTCGAAAAGAACTACGTACCTATGATTTTGATTTAAACTTTTGATCCAAACACAAAGAAATAATTTCTACCTCGGAATTTTCAGATGGTACTCCATCTTTCATCAGCGAGTGAGTGACTGTATAATGTCGTGATCTTTTTGACATTTGACCTGATAACAGACTCGTAGAGAGTTTGAACCGGCCCCGTCTTTGTTGAGAGATGGTTGGTTGGCTTTGATGTGAACTGCTTCCTTGACTCCACGTTGGAACCACCTGCTGTCCCTATCGAGTATGTGACCTTTATCCAAGTCCACAAAATGCCCAGGAGACTCGATGTCGATGTGGTTTGCTCATGACCTGATACATCACTCACTCGCTGATGAAAGATGGAGTATCATCTGAAAATTCCGAGGTAGGAATTAATTCCTTGTGTTTGGATCAAAAGTTTAAATCAAAATCATGATTTATACCAACACAGATAAACTTTCATGAACTACGTACCTAATTGCCAGGAAAACGTGATTGAAAGAAAATCATATAACAGTTAACTATAGAACTATTATATGTTGCAACACGAACTACGAAGAGTGGGGTTGTCGCGACACCCCCCCCCCCGATTTTTAATTATAAACGTTATATACCGTTATATATGGTACTAATGTATGGCTATGGCTCTCCTCTATCCAGTGCTACCAAAATAAGTACAAACGTAATATGAAACATTTTATCACCAAAATGAGTCCAAAGGATATATCTACGATTAGCTTAGGTCGTTTTGGCGTAAACGCATGCACTTTTTTATACCGGATAAATAATCTTAGGGGGTACACCCCCTAGTTCTAGACTTACATTGGTCTAATGTGTTACCGTCTACCATAACTCTGCTTGCTCCTGTCGTCAACTATTACAAACTATAAGGCTGATACGCACTTATCACAATAACCAAAGTACAACATTATGGAAGGGGGAGGGGTAAAACGTAGTATGCTTCCTCGAAGTATAGCATTTGGACGTTAGTTTGGTGTTGTTTATCTACGTATACAAGATATTTCACTGCAATGAGTTATTCACGCGATTAACCAAATCTAAAGCCATGATGAAATATGTCTGCCAAAATTGTCAAATGTTACAAAAATACGTTTTCAAGTAGCTATTATACAAATATATACTGCCATGAGAGGTTCTGGTTAAAACTATGGCCCGAGGTGAGATCAATAGTACTATTTTCCTGAGGGGCGCAGCCCCGAAGGAAAATAGCACTATTGATCTCAGCGAGGGACCATAGTTTTAACCAGTACCTCGAATGAAGGCATTTTTTTGTTTTATATCCTTCATTCATAGATTTTGTGTTCATTGATTGGTTAAAAGATTACATGAAAACTCAACCATGTTGCGAGAAAGGCCTTGGTAGGACCTATGCACGGTAGGCCGGTTTAGGTTGTCCAAGGACTCCCGCTGTAATGTCATGCATGTGCATGTGTTCATGGTTTTTTAAGCTTACTCGTTGTCAGTGCATATTTATTCAAGTTGTATCTTCATTCTACTTTGCCTTCGTTCATAAATTGTTTGTACAAAGATTAGTGAAAAGATTTACATGTAAACAGATTTACATGTAAACTCGAAGACTAGTCTCGCACTGTCAGTGTTTGTTATTAAGCTTACCAGTATTGCTCTGGATCTGACTGTGTTGGTCAAAAACATATTCCTGCACTATAACTGGTAACAATTCAAATAAAACAAACTGAAATCGTGAATCTACTTCAGCAGTAGCAGCCCACTCCAGCTTGATTTAATATTTCGCCATTTTTGTGTTGTCGTTTCTCGGCAGTGACAAAATACTCTCATAGTCAATATCGACGTTCAATGTTATTGTTATGCTTTATGGACTGCGACATGGGTATGCTGCTATCCGCAAGTAGTAAATATCCAGAAGTACTATTTACGGCTTGGAGGTACTATTTACGGACGTAAATAGTACTTTTTTGCACTTCCTCACATAATAGTGTGTTTATTTGTGATCACGTGACACACTTTTAACCAATCAATGAACAAGAATCTATTAATGAAGGATATAATAGTATATTGTTAATACATCGGAACATAAACCTGCTTCTTGATTTATATCTGACAAAATTATATTGATTTTAATTTTAACATTTCTTTCTTTTTCAGTGTTGATGGTAATTTTGAACACATAAAGGACATATTCGCCTCCGTCCGATACGATGGTAAGGTCACATGGTATGCTCCAGTCATCCTCGTCAGTTCATGTAAGGTCAAAGAACTCTACTTCCCATTTGACATCCAACATTGTGACATGGGGTTTGGATCATGGTCACATGACTCTTCCCAACTAATGCTTGTCTATCCTAACGATTCAGATGCTAACCAAAAAGTTTTTACCAGCAACGGTGTGTGGAATTTAAACGAAGTGGAAGTGAGACTAGTCGCTTTACAATTAGAATGTTGTGATCATCCATTTATGAAGATAATATACGGATTAACACTACATAGGATTCCAGTGTTTTATATAATGAATATTGTAGTGCCCTGTATTCTGCTATCTTTCCTAATGTTAATGGTGTTCTGTATCCCACCGGAGTCCGGGGAGAAGATATCACTGGGAATGTCGAATCTTTTAGCCATTATTTTGTTCCAGCAACTAATAGCAGAAAGTATGCCGCCACGTGGTGATGAAGCTCCATTAATAGGTAAAGTCTGTGTAATCCCTTGTTTCGTTGATATTGTACTTGTTCGGTACGGCAAATCCTAACCCTAATTATACTACCCTAACATGGTTGTTTGATAGCATGTAAAACTACGTCATTTTAAAGAAAATGTGCACACTGATGGCGCTATTTATTTTAAATCGTGTTTTCATCCTTACAAGGGATAGACACTCTTATTATGGCATTAAAACAGCAGAAAAAGAGTAACAAATAGCAACGAAATCTTCAAAAAACTTTTTATTATGAAATGGTAGGAATAAATTATTGTTGTTTAATTAAATTAAATTTAAAATATATGCAAATAACGCCCTGAATTTGAACACAAGTATACAGTTAATAGAATAAAAAATACCACAAAAATGCAGAAAATGATGAATAAGTTGGAAACATCTATCAACAATCTATGTTTAAAAGAGTTGGAAATATAATGTACATTATTAGTGTAATAGTTGTTGGTATTGTCCAGGTCCATTATATGTTTTGTAAGACAATTTAATAAATGATCACATCAAGCAACCGTGCTAACCCTATTGAAAATCATAAATAATCTAATCTGCGTTTTGGATTTGCTACCGAACAATTGGAATGTCAAACAAATTTCATTTTGAATAGTCATGTTAATGACGTCATATTCAGTTATGTAAACATAATTTTAAGGGCACTATTAGAACTATTTCACGTCATGATCGGGTACATGACTCACTTCATACAAGTTACAAAATAAAACAATACAGTCGAAGAACATAACAATAGAAAGAACGGTAACTGAACCAATGTGTTGCAATTGCTGAGACAAATGCGAGACAAATGCCATGTATGCGAGACAAATGTAGTTGCCGCGCAAAATAACGATACAAATATCGGAGTATGCGCTGGCACGGGAAATGGACCAGAATCTTGCGCACTCGTTAGGGTCAATATATCACACAACTTTTACTGCACATTATTTCAAATAATGATATGTAATCATTATGATCTTAGCCTTACGGTTATTAAAAACCATTTAATCAAAACAACTTTTTCATATTGGATCGGGTTATTCCAGTTAAAACCCATACACCCACTATGAAGTAAATGACCTTAATTTCCCCCACAGGATGTGTAGACTTCAAAATGGAATCACCCATTCAGGTAATCCCATTAATTTACACTCCCTGTTTAGCAGTCCCAGAACAACGCCAAATATGGATTAAAAGACCTTTGACCTTGGATGTACAACAGCATGTTATGATCTAATGGGAAACTGTGTACATCAACAAACACCATTTCTATCAAAAAGGCAACAGCCGATATAATTTGAAACCACATAAATTACTAGAGTTGGTTCTTCTCTTGGATTTGGACCAAGCTTTAGAATATCGACTGTTGCGTTTTGAAATAAAACAAACCAGAAATTTATCACCCATTGTAAAAGATATGGCACATGTACCGAATACATGTACATACATTGGCTGACCTTGTGGATTTCCTGGCCCAGCCATGCTAACCACATATGGAGATTATACGATTAACCTAGTGCAGCTATTGTCATAGCAGGGTATTATTATGTAATACTCCTGATCCATATTTGGCGCTCTCTTGGACTGTTTAGGAAGAATTTCAACTGGAATATCCCATTTACACTGTATGCAAGTGCAATGACAAGTTTGGAATTAGCAAAACATTGATGCATAATAATGTAGAAAGTGTGAGCTACAAAAAAATCGATACAAATAATTTCGTACAACGCATATAAGGTGTGTAGCAGAACATCTCTACGGTGATGAACTGTTTCCCCGGGCTTTTCTGAAAAGAGTAAATTAAACCACTTACCAATATTTCTGGTCGTTGCATTGACTCAGCAGGTGCATTTTAAGTAGGTCATGTAACCACTGTAAATATATCGAGGGTGGAGACCCAGAAAGCCTTAACTCACAACGACCTGATCATATAAAATGAGCATAAAGTCGCTAGGGAACTATAAGATATACAGTCTAATAAAAATGACAAAACTCAGAAAAAACCAAAAGAAATTCTGGACGAAATACTGATTTTTGGAAACCAAAGCAAGGAGCCATTCTAATATATTTGGTATGATTTTAAAGGGTGTAAAATACGAATTTCAAATCTTGAACATCTCAGAAAGTTATTTTGTCAACTTTATGCTCATTTGAAGAGAATAGTTTATTGTGAGTTTAGGCTTTCTGGTTCTCAACACTCGATATGTGAATGGCTCTTTGTGTCATTAACGGTGTTACACCTTGAATTTTATCTTTCAGGGTGAGTTTCGATTTTAAGTGTTGAAGCTTAAGGCAAGGTATTTTAATACAGTTACCTACATACACTCATACAGATATGATTTAGCCAGCAGTGAATATTACTTTTTTCATATTGGCGATATAAAAATAAAAATAACAAATTATTAGTCTTCTGTATATAAGTATGTCGTAGATCTAGGATTAGAAATATTGAATGCCTTGTATCATTTACGCTCCGGAGTTTTTCTGATTTGTCATGTTTAAAAATCACACACTGTTTAACAAAGAGCTTTTAAAAAAAAGACGCACACATTGTGTGACATGGTGGTTTAATCACACATATTGAAATATTTAAATTCGCAATTCGAAAACAAAAACATTGGTTTATTGTATCAGAATGTACGATATGTTAATGTGTTTTTCAATCAGTTTTGAAATTGAAATTATTTTTCAAAGTGTAAGGATACTTTTTTGGCGCAGATGATGTTATTTTCTCTACTGGAACGCAGATGCACATGGTGTAGAAATTGCCTAACGAGTGGCAGCGACCTGGGTTTATTATATATAAATTTTATTGCGTATATGAAACATTTTGAAGATATATTTGATATCAGAGAATATACAAAAGAGTAATTGATATGTTAATTTATTAAATGAAGCATTGTGAAGGTTAGTGAGCTGTCGGCCGTAAACATATAGACACAAAACATACACCCCCCCACACACACCCCGACTCAAAACAGTATTTTTCAAGTTTGTGTTACATAGGGCTACAAAGAAACAATAACGATCAACTTTAAACTACTATTAAGTCCCCGATAGAGGACAGTGCTTGAATAATGACGGTAATTATGAGGTGATATAAAAAAAAAAAGTTTTAAAGTAATACATGGGTGACGGACTATCTCAAAAGTATGACGGGCTGTCTTGATACTGAACCACAGCAAGTCAAAGCTTAACAAACAAACAAAAAAACAAATAAACAAACAAACAAACAAAAAACAAACAAAAAACCCATCAAAGCCGTAAGACAATAATAAGGCAGTCAATTTCCAAATTCAAAATTCAAAAGTGTAGGAAAACTATCGTGTTATTGCGTAAATCTTCTTTTGTTTATACACATGTATTTGCAAACAAGGATGCATAGTTAAGATTCATGTGTTGAATATATTATAAAACAAAACTCTGTTCGCTAATTTTCTGTTTTGTTATCTTTTCATACAACAACGAAAATAAATAGTAAAGTAACTTCTGTCCATGAACCTTAAAAAAGGGAGGACGTGCTTTGTGTTAATATAAATGCAAGTATGAATACATTCGTGATTTGCAATTGACAGTTGTTTAATGAAAGATAAGATGGTTTAGCAACAAAACAAATACACTAATCAATTACGGACGTAAGACAATCATTAATAATAAGATTGAGTCAATTTACTCTACGTTATCTTTATTACAACAAAAACGTAATATCACATTTAGTTTTAAACATATCGCTCAATTAGTTCCCTGATTGCTTATATTTAAGTGATTGAGGATTACAAATGCAAACACGTGTTTGCAATGTAAATGAGAATATGAATAATATTAGTTACAGTAAAATAAATATATACCTCAAAGGTTGCACATTAATTTAATTGTCAGGAATTAGTAGAACACTGGCGCTGTCACATTCGGAGTTTATTTTATTAGTTTAAGACAAGAAGGTAATTTATAAGAATAAAATTTACCTAATGCAGCATAACCAGTTGTATGTTCTGAACGTTACCCATTGCATAACACCAACACCTTATTTTCGTTATTTTTTTCTTTACCACAGCTCTCTACTTCTTCGGGATGATAATTATGGGATGCGTTAATATCGTCGGTACAGTATGTGTTCTAAGAGTATACCACACTGGGGGCGTTCGTTCTGTGCCAGCGTGGCTACGATGTTGTCGAAAAGTTTTCAATTCTGCCTTATTTGTTCGTAATCATCGCAAAACGTGTCGCTATTCTTCGGTGAGCAGCAGAGACGATCAACTTCCTGGTACTTTCTCATCTGTAGAATCAGATGATAATAACACAGATCCACATATGGAAACCATCCAAGATGGAATTGATAACTCTATAGAAATGAATACGCTGAATTTTAACGCGCCTAATGGCACACATGGTCATGCGGGGGTGGACATGGAGATATCCCGTCGGCGAAGTGGTGCTGGTCAAAGTTCATCACGTCGACATTTGAGTGCAAAACAACGTTACAATAGGAAAATGGACCATTTGAATAAGATCGAAGAAACTGCAGCCGAATGGAAAGATATTGCTGTTGGACTCGACAGAGTATTGTTTTTGACTTTGTTTACTTGTATGTCCGCCATGTTGGTATACTGCGCTGTTAGTTATATCAGTAAATTTCTACAGAAAGACCATCACGATGAGGGTAATGAAGGCGAAAATGTATCGTCAATTGATTTCTAAGACACAGTTACTAATGTATTATTACCAGATTTAGGAGTACACGAGGTATTGTTGGTCGAAGCAGCCACAAAAAAAAAATTCATTATCTGACTCAATATATTAATGAAAAATGACACTTTGGTGTTTTGCAAAAGTTCATTCTACAAATCATACACTTTGAAAACTTGCTTAATTTATTGTTGTTAATGATTTATGTACGTTTTTTACAACATACCTTAAGAACCACCGGACCTACAAAACTACATTTTTTGTTGCTGCTTCGACCAATAATATATCGTATTCCCTTAAAACCAGAGTACCCGGACTCGGCCGCGATCTTGATACACAAATGTATTCGGTTTCGTTCGGAATGTGTTTGAGGCAATCATTATCATGTATTCGCGTCATCACATACTAGGCGCATTTTAGAGATGCTCTTGATGCGACCTGCACGCGGTACCTAAACGCTTCAGATGAGTTGCAGAAAAATCGTTCTCTTTCGTTTCCGCGCACCGTCAGCAAGGACCAGAATAGCCCGAATTCTCTCCTCATAGATGACGGCGCTATTGTATGTGGCGGCATAGGGAGTTCGGGTTCTCTGGTTTTAATTCTGTGATTGTGACAGAGCTTTTTACGATTTGCAGGAAACAAGTCGAATAGTTATCATATATACATCTTACTTTTTTCGCACAAAAAATCACAAAGTCTCCGATAATAATCGAAGATCTGCGAGCTTTTTTTTTCCGTAAAAACTTGAAAACTCAATATTGTGTGATGTCCTGTTTACTGTACTTGCTAATTGAAAGAAAATAGTATTTGAAATATTTTGACAAAAAGCATTTTCAAGGAGTGAATGTGGACAGAGAATGATTTTAAAACCAAAATTAAGGTAATCGTATATATTTTAATAATTTCTCAATCATATCATAGTCACCAGGGCCTATGGTTTGCAAGACGTGCGCTTAACCACTTGACCACGGGAGCTTCATGATTAGGCAAACTGGAAATTCACTAGCGGTCACTCAATCCTACCTCTTCTTCCTAAGTATGTTCGTTTCTGTTAAAAAGACGGAAAATGTGTCAATCATCACTGTAGATGTAAATAATAATGGTCAAATGATGTATGCTATATGAAGAGTTTGGTTCCAAAAGGCATTAAGTCCAAAGGCTGCTTTGTGGATTTTTTTTTATTTGAAGATATTCCTATAAGAGTAGCAGTAACTTTGCCAATCTTATAACATAATAATGAATGGTTCTTTTAAGGAGCAATTAGAGCAATAGAATAGTTATAACAATTTCTTGGTTATCTTTTTAAAACAGTAATTGCAATTAAGTGCGAAGAAGAAAATATTTCCTTTTGTTCCAAACCTGGCATTGGAGAATTTTAGGGGACAAAGTGATATTGAAAATAGTTAGAGAATAAGCTAGAGTTACAAGTATATTCATTCCAATTGTTAAATGTCATTTAAACTTTTAAAATGTAAATATATACCAGAAAAATGTGACACAAGGCAGCTATTGGACTTAATGCTGGTTTGAAATAAACTCTTCAACAACATACACATAGATTTAAACACTTTTACTGCCTTAGCCGTAGTTTGGTTGACTGTATGAAACACAATTTGGCAAAAGGAAGTGTCTTCCTGTTATTTATTCGCAAGTTAAATCCTATTGCCATTTAAGTTTCATTGAGTTGAGCAAAGCTATGCCAAAAGGAAATAACGTGTATATGATTTAAAGTCAAACGGCGGGAATTAACGTCATAAGGTCTCAACCACTGTTAACAGTTTCGCTGTGGTAACGGATAGTGTTGTGATGGGTAAACTTTGCGAGACGGAGGTAGGATTGAGTGACCGCTATTTTATTTCTGCCTAATGAAGCTCCCGTGGCCAAATTGTTATGGCGCCAGTCTCGCAAGTCTGAGGTCCTGGGTCGGCACTTTTCCCGTTTCCTGTCGATGGCGAAACTGTTGAAACCTTATGAAACATGACTATGTAATAATTTCCGTCGTGTAAGCTTTTGTTTATTTCTTGACCAAGACTTCAATCAAAATGGGCTATTCCAGAAAATATAAGTGCACACCCCTCATAGATGAATGACTTAAAAGAAAAGAAAGACATGTCTGGATTTCCAGGTTTGATTTCTGAACACGACTGGAAGTCTATTTGCCAATGTTACTGAGAGAGCCTGCAATACAATTCAATGAATAAAAATAAAATATCAAGTGTTGTTGACTCTGGGCTTTTTTTTTTTTTTGCTGTATTTGTTCTTCTTTTCATATTTGAAAGGTCTGGATTATAAACAATAATGATTAAAAAAAAAAGAGAAAAAAAAGACGGAACTCATCTATAAGGGGTACACACATATATATTATCTGGAATAGCCCAATTTTGAAGACAACACAAACCAAACAGTAGAATTTATGTTGCTACTAGGTAAATATTTTGTCCACATTGATAAAGCTCAGGATGTTTTGTGTAAAATGTATTTCTTTCTTGTTAATATCATGCATAATTTATGATTATTGATTACATTGTTATCATCATTAATTATTGTCTTAATGACAGATATTTGTTGGTTAATCTTAGCAAATGAACAACTCATAGATAAGGCCCAAAATCGACATGCAGTAAGCAAAATATTTATAGTACCAGTTATGTTCACCCCTGTGTATCCTAAAGAAAGACAACAAATTTTGCCAAATTAAAACAAGCAGAAAATACCTGTACTCTTTAGCTCTGATTTAATATCTTATTTGTTGAAATTGGTTGAGAAATTAAAGAATCAGTGATCTAAAACCTAAGGATGAAAACGAAATCCAAAGTTGGACTTTTGTGTTCGAAGTTTTATGGGCTCTAGTTCTCTCGTTCGAGAACGCTTAATACCGTTTGAATCAATAAGGCATGCAATGAAGCAAACTGCAACTTTTGAATTTGCGTCTTCCTTGAGCTTTTGGATCGTCGTGTCTTTATTTCTTGAACGATTTCAACGAATGAGGTCTTAAATGCGAGCTAAAAGATGCTGCTATTTGCTACTACATGTAGTTTCAATTATGACATACAGTGAGTGAACTTAACCAGTACCTTAATTCTTTTGCTTACTTTTTATCCGTGGGCCACATCAACCCCTGCCCCACACTGTGGGAAGGTAGCCCCTTGTAAGACAAGAATTAAGACACAATAACGTACACAAAATCCTGGTGTTTAAAATTAAGTGGAAAGCATGGTGAAATATTATACTAATAATGTAAGAAAGACAAGTGTGCTCTTGAACAAAAAACTTGGTTGAGCTATGAGTTTTAAAACTATTAGACGAGACGTAGGCCCAGCAAACACAAAACGTTTTCGACATCATTCGCAAAAGGTTGGCAGAAAACGTTTATGTCGGGTTATATAAAGGGTACATTAATGGTATATTTTCAACGTTTTCATAACATTAAAAACATTTGTTGATAATCTACTGCCCACCAAACACAAATGTTTTACAGAAAACGTTTAAATGTCGGGTTATGTAAAGGGTATAAAAACGTTTTAGTAACATTCTAAAAAACATTTTTGAAAACTTGATACAAAACATTCTAAACAGAATGTTATTTTGGGGTTGAAAAAATATTTTAACGTTTTAAAAACGTTTTCATTACCTTTACATAACCCGACATTTAAATGTTATTAAAACGTTTTGAAAAAAATATTTTAAGAACATATCCGTGTTTGCTGGGTGCAAACATTTTAATATAATGTTATTGAAGTGTTGACAAAATATTTGGCAAAAATGTTTGCAAAAATAGTTTATACAATAACAATTCAAAAACATTTAAAACATATTGTTGTAGTGTGTTTTCATACAAAACGTTTTTAAACGTTTTCATGAACTTATTTAAAACGTTTTTAAAACGTTTTTGTGTTTGCTGGGGCCGGGCGAGTCCAATATTTCAAAACTAAAAGCGAGACCAATAAAGTTGTGTATTGGGTGAAAAAATCATTCAATCATTACTATGTTTTAGAACTCATTATTTGTTATGAATCTACTTACAGAAAATCCGTTTCTGTTTATCATAGAACTCTAGTAGTTTCTCAGGCATGCAGCTTCCAAGTTCATGGCCAGCAACATACAGAAGGAATATTTGAAGGAATAACCAATCACATCCATATCATTATCTTAAGATCATGATCAGATCAGCTGTCTTATATTGGATAATCAAACTGCCTTTTGTAATATAAATTCTAAGGGGTGTTTATCAATGTGAACTAGTGACATATTTATGATGGACAAGCTGTGTATCATTTAATCATGCTTAAAGTTCATGTTCTATATCAGTCTTTTGTAAGTTCACAGTGATGTGAATTTATGACCATTGTCATGGACAAAATACCTTGAAACAACAATTCACCAGAATAAGCGCGAAAGGTTTTCAGATTTAACAACAGATACTTATTAATACTTCAACTAGTGTCAGGAATATTTGTCACTCTATTCTGGTGTTTCAAAATGTGTTTATAACCCATAAGACCCTTGTCGGGGAAGTTTGATGACACCATCAACAAGGAAGTTTGATGACACTATCTAAATCAAACAAGACTTGGCATATTTTGTCCGTAATGCTTCTATATATATGAAAATGGACAACAAAAGTATTTCACATACACAGCTAATACCGCACACTTATTTATTGCTAAACTGTGTACATCCATATCAAAATGATGCACTTGTCGGCTGCTACATGTGCCTCATTTCACATAATAGCTAGGAATAAATACCAGATTCATCTCAAGTGGAGGTCACTTCAAATCATCCCCAAGTGACATGGTAATGGAATGTTCTCTGTATTAATAAGCCATGTGACTTGGGGATGATATAAAGTGACCCCCACTTGAAATGAGTCTGGTATTTATTCCCAGTTATTATGTGAAATGAGACACATGCATGTAGAAGCCGATAAGTGCATCCTTTTGATATGGATGTACAAAGTAATTTTCCTCAAATGGTATTTATTATGAAGAAGATACCCAACAAACACAGAACGTTTTCGACATCATTCGCAAAAGGTTATAAAAGGTTGTCAGAAAACGTTTAAATGTCGGGTTATATAAAGGGTACATTAATGGTATAAAACGTTTTCATAACATTAAATAACATTTGTTGGTAATTTACTGCACAGCAAACACAAATGTTTTACAGAAAACATTTAAATGTCAGGTTATATAAAGGGTATAAAAACGTTTTGATAACATTCCAACAACATTTTTGAAAACTTGGTACAAATCATTCTAAATTATTTTCATCTAAATGTTATTAACACGTTTTGTAAAAACATTTTAAGAACATTTCTGTGTTTGCTGGGTGCAAATATTATAACATAATGTTATTTAAGTGTTGACAAAATATTTGGCCAAAAATGTTTTCGAAAACGTTTTTAAAATATTGTTGTAGTGTGTTGTCATACAAAACGTTTTAAAACGATTTCATGACCTTTATAATATAACCCGACATTTTAATGTTATTAAAACGTTTTTACCTAAACCAAACCCCAAAATATAACTTATTGTAAACGTTTTAAAAACGTTTTTGTGTTTGCCGGGTACTTGAGTGTTTTAATTTTGGTGAAGTCTGCATGTTTCGAGTAACATTGGGTAATACGGTATATGGCTATATATGTGAAACGATTCTGTTTAAAATTATATTAAACTTATAGGTCTGCATGCATGGTATGTGCTGTGATTAACGATATCTGAGCATCAGTTTGTTGTATCTGGAAAAAAAAAACTTTTTACATTGTTTTAAAGCTTGCCACTCCATAAATAATATGGTGGAGTCAGTACGCTCTAATGTAACCTAATATCACATTTGACAAATACGCACTACAGGTGTCTTAAGAAGAGTTCACTAAGTGTTTGAATCGAAATGTGTGTAAAGCTTTTTTCATCAGTGTGTATCATGCTGAAAATGCTGAAAATCCAAAATCTATACCAAGCAAACACAAATACTTTACGTTACGTTTTTAAATGTCCGTTAATTTTTACAAGAAACATTAGGAAGCGTTGTTCATAATGTTGTTTGAATCCTGACAAAACATTTTTTATTAATGTTTACAGAATATGCTTTACCATAACATTAAGACAAGATTGTTTCAACATTCTAGTTACAAAGTACTTTGAAATGCGTTCTATTGTACTCTTCATTATACGGTATAATATTTAAAACGTTATGAACTTCATGGAGGAAATGTTTTATAACGTTTTAATTACATTTTGTGTGTCTTGGGTATTTACGCTTCGTCAGTTCTGATCATATCACAAAGATATAAATGATAAATCACTATGTAGAAATAACTCCAGCATGCCAAGCGATGATCAGAAGTCATTTCGCCATTTCTGGGGTCCATCCGCTCCAAACAGGGGCTGCTTACCAGGTGGATAAAAAACAACTTAAAATTGATCTTATATTGCATCGCATTGTTATTCTTTTGTCTACGTGTAACAAGGGTGGTGAAAATTTAAAATGATAAGTCGTTCAAAACTATGAGAATTTGACAAAATGATATGAGTTAAAAATTGTCTAATTTCTATGAAACTTTTGACAAATCGGGCATGAATACTTTTTTGCAAAATTCCAAGACTGGTCTGGTAGAGGTCTGCATAAACGGCACGGGCTAAATATTCATTGGGGTGTGTCGGGAGATGGTGTAAAATAATTTCATGACAGCAAATGTGCTTTCCATTAGTTTACATTATGGCGCTCATAATGCAGTGAATTAGCCTAAAATGGCGGATTTAAGGAGACTGAATTTGATTTTTGTGGGGGTAAAATTTCTGAATTTGAGCAACATTATTCTGATATTATCAAATTCATTGAGGTTTGAGGCGATTTTACTGAACCTGAATACCAATAAGTGTTCATCTGAACTGAAATGCACCTGTGATCTACAAATTTTTAAAGTGGGAGGAGCTTTAAAAAATATGGCTCTCAAAAGTGATACGCACTCAGAAAGTTTGAATGGTCCCCTGGGGCCAAATTTTACAAACTTACTGTACACAAAGAAACAGTGTGAGTTTATTGGACAACCAGGAATCCACACAGTTGTTTTTGTACCGTAAGGTTATAACATTTGACCCCAGGGGGCCATTCAAACTGTCAGAGTACGTAAAGCTTCTAAGAGCCCCATTTTATGCTCCTCCCCTGTTCAAAAACTTGGTACATTGTAAGTGTATTTCAGCTGTGATGAATGCCAGTTGCTAACGGAATTTAAGAAATATCACCTCAAACCCCTATAAATTTGATAATAACAGAGCCATGGTCCATAAAGTCTGAAATTGTGTCCCCACAAAGCTCAAATTCAGCCTCCCTAAATCCGCCATTTTATGCAAATTTGCTACGTTATGAGAATCACAATGTAAACAATGGAAAGCACATTTTCTATCAAACAATTATTTTACACCATTCCCCGACACACCCCAATTAATATTTAGCCCTTGCGGTCTATGCAGACTCCGTCCAAACCAGTCTTGGAATTTTGCGAAAAAATATTCCATATTAAATGTCAATTAAAGTGTTAAATTGTCTCACTTAAAATAATATGACAGGCTATTTGCATGATAATTAACATGTCTCAACCATTTTTTGAGAAATTATGCCCCGATTTGTCCCACAGAGTTTCATAAAAATGATACACCTTTCAATTCTCATCGTTTTGTCCAATTCTCATCACATTTGACAGAGATATAGAATAAAGGTATCCTTTTTTAGTCACTGCTGTGTATCTATCATCTCATAACAGAGACGACATCATTATTTTTAGTAGAATAACGATTTGAAGCCGAATATAGTGTTGCCTGTTTAATTCAAGTACAAATAGTAATACAAACATCGGAAAAAATCCTACATTTTACAAGGAATTATAATATCGATCAGTCCATTTGTTGCTATGCGCATCCGATTGGATCAAATAGCGAGTGCGCGTATCGCGTCTAGACGCACGCATTGAACCGCATTATATTGTCTTATATCACACGGCTAAGAATCCATAAGATTGAAAGAACTTTCTCAAGTGTGTAAGAATTCTCGTTCTTAAACAATTGAGATTGCTCTTGCAATAACACGCGACATCTTATTTTTGGCGTAAAACAACTCGGCTTCGCCTCGTTGTTTTACTTCAAATATTGATGTCGCCCGTGTTATATGAGATGAGACAATACCTTTATTCTCTAATTATAAATGTCCAAAAGTGAATGGTATGGATTTTTGATGTATTTTACACACAGTTAGATATAAGTTGATAACGTAACAGTTATTGTTGGCCATTACAATGAGGTATTTCTTGATTCATAGTACTTTGAGTTGATTTAATATATTGAATTTATATATAACACTATCTGATACACCCAGTGAATTAACATTAAAAGTTAAAGCTTTTTAACGGGTTACCATCAGTATCGAACATCTTAAGTACAGACACAATGATAACAACAGATAACAACAGATGAAAACTAATATAATAAGTTATAATATATGGGACAAGTTTGAATATCTAAAAGTATTGATGAACTTATGGGGGTACTACACCCCTGGCCAATTTTGTGCCTATTTTTGCATTTTTCTCAAAAATTATAGCGCATTGGTGACACATAAGATATGTATATTATAGGGCAAGGACTACAACTACTGCACTGGAAATTATATTTCAGCACGGACTATTTGCCTTAAGTTACTGAATTTTCAGTGCATTAGTTGTAGTCCTTGCCCCTATAATATACATATCGTACTTGTCACCAATGCGTTATAATTTGTGAGAAAAATGCAAAAATAGGCACAAAATTGGCCAGGTGTGTAGTACCCCCATAACTTCATGGACATCTGAATTCCAACATAACCAATGAGGTAAACATAACCTAAAATAAGTCCTCAATAAGACAGTTGCTTTTCACCCTTGAATTCCAGGTGGGAACGTACCTTGACAACTTTTAATATGGTGATAGATTGACCTCCACAGCCAAGAATAAGTTTAGTTTACAAAGACTTGAATGGTCACTGCTCAGTGACTTGAATAATACTAATGTATACAGGGTATCTCAATATTGTGAGTACCAGAACATGCTGCAACGTGGTTACTAATATCTTTGGGACAGCCTAAAGACTTACTCACCTACTTACTGTTTACTAGGATGCAGGTTACCTACTGACTCTATTGATCACCACTCTTTCATCCACCTTGCCTTTGCTGACCATCGTCTCTACAAATTATTCCTATTTTCCGCATAACACTTCTTCTATCAACCTTCCGTCTGACAGGTATGTGGTGGAATATGTGCGTTATCTTGTTTCCTTGTTAATCAACTCCGTTTCTTCCAGTTGTTTTAATGAACGTGTATCAAAGCCTAACTTTCCATTTCTAAAATATTATCTTCTTTTACTTCATCCTATTTCGCTTCACTGGAATATAAACTCCTCAACAAAAGTTTGGAAAGTTTTTTCAAGCATCTGTATCTCAAATTATTTGCCAAATTGATCATTATTCTGTGCAGCAAGCTACAATCCCATAACTTCACAATCTAGGACCTAATGCAATCCTCCAAGATGACACCGCTCGCCCCACATAGCCACGGTAGTCAAAGACTACCTACAGAATATGGGAGTAGAGTCAAAATGGCCTGCCATCAGGCCAGACCTCACCCCGATTGAACACTTGTGGGACCAGCTTGATCGTGCTGTGCGTGCCAATGAAGCCCATGTGCAACCACATTGAATGACCTGCGACGAATCCTTGTTGAAAATGGAATTCGTAACGTGTAAACAGGTCGGTGAGCAGCATGAGGAGAAGGTGCCTGACTATTGTGGCTGCCTGTGGTTTTTCCACCCGCTATTGAGGTTAGTGGCTAGCGTTGTTTGAGCACAGAATAATGGTCAATTTGGCAAATTCTGTGTGAGACCCCACTACATTCACAAGGCCCGTACTCAGCCGGGAAAAATGTTATTGTTTCAAATGGGATGTCATTGTAAAGGGGAGTATTGTAGCTTTCCAGTGACATGCAACACGATATGAATATGTCACACATAAGTGAAGATGCAGATGCTTGAAAAAACTTTCCAAACTTTTGTTATATTCCTCTTCGCAATTGTCCACGTCACTCTATCTAGAGCTGCTCATGGGTCAAGCAATGCTGTTAGCTCATGTTCTGTTTCCATTTTTTTCTGGTTAGTGTTCTTGGGCTACAATCTGTTATTTGTGTGTGTCCAGTTCTGTCCACCAGTTTACATACTTTCTGGCTAGGTAACATTTCTTTGATTTTGCGGTCGTAATGCTGTCTTGCACTCCCATTCATTTCTCAGATTAGTATGTGTCACTCGGCCTTTCTGTGTGATTCAAACCATTATCATATTTATCCTCTAGACACTTGGTGGTCGTCCGTGCTTCAGTGGACATGTATGATGCATTGGTCAAATATCTGCTTCTTTTGGGTAATAGGAACTTTATTGGATTCTCGTTTTACTTCCATCCCGGTTTTATTATTGAGGGTCATTTTTTCCTTATATATTCCTTATATATTGTATATGTAGTGGTCCAATGTTTCCAAGTCCTTTCTCTGCCAGTTACTTTGCTTAAAGTCTCGGCAGTAAATCGTACACAGGTTAGGTGTTCTCCATCCATCAAGAATCCTTTGTCAATCCAGTCTATATTCTTGAATGTCTCTTCCAGTGCTGCTGTAAAAAGCTTTTGCAATGCTCAATTATCCACACGTAAGGTATATCAGATGTAAACCTTATTGTTTATGTTATCAATTCAAATATTTTAAAACCAATACTTCGCCCCTTTTTTTCTTTTTTTCTTTCTTTCTAATTCTATTATCATCGTTCTCCACAAAAGAGATAGAAAGACAATCAATGCAACTGATATATGTTATTTTTCCAACCACAGTTTAAAGCTCTATTTATAATCAACTGTCGTCTCCCGCCCATAACTTGACCGTCTTCGTGACAGCTATTTATTTGCCCTTAGACATCGATGACATCACCTTAAACTGTTGCCTCGAATTATGATAAGCAAACAATTTACGTTTCAGTCTTCCTTCAATGAGCAGTTGTTTGCTATTTGAAACTTGAAATGACCGCATACATTATCTATATAATTTAGAATAACAATACAAATAATATGATGACCGATACGTATTTATTTTTGACATGCCCTACAACACAGGGCTGACGGACACACACACAAAGGAAAACAACAATACTGATCATGACGCCGACCATCAACATTATCAGTAAGACCAGTGTTCCAGTTTTCAATTTGGGCAAAAACGACTTCTCAATCCTGACCCTCCCCATATTCGGATGTACAACATGTTTCAAAAAGTGCAGAATATCATCCACAGTTATATGAGCGAACACAAAACAAGGTTAACACACATGCCTACAACAGCACTCCTTCCCCAGCATTAAAGGACGTTAATTTTACTTAATGGATGCCTGCTCTTATGCACGAGCTCTTGACATATATTGTAATAATGTTTTCACACGCTATTACAGCTTAAAGGTATAATAAATGTGTTATTGTTTTATCCAAGAAGTATTCCGTGATTATATCATCCTCTCGTTATGGTATGTTTAAGTAGATATCCATAAATAATTATTCCCAAACTGATTTATGTATGATTATGTATTTCATCATAGGCCATTGTGCTGATGTCCTTTTTATTCTGATCTAACCTTAGTCCTATTGAGGAGACTTGCAACACCCTAAATAATTACTATAAGTGTCATATACTAATACAGCTATGACATCGTTAAATTGAGCTTAGGAGAAGAGTCTGTGGATCAAGAAATGCCACTTAAACAATAGAGGGTGTACAACCATTTTACCTGTGTAGCAGTCACAAAGGTAGGAGTCACAAAGTTATAGACCTACACGTCTCCACAATATATTTTTAACAAAGTCGTTACCCAATGCGTCCCCACAATACTATATGTTCGCCATTGCGCAGCTGTATATTGCCCCACCATTACTTCCGGATATCAGACATTGGTGTGTTGTTTTGTTCTGCTTTGCAAAGAAACATTTTCAGGGATATACGCTAAGCTTTATCAAGACATATAATTGATATGATTGAAGACCGAATTCAAAAAAACTAGTTTGCGTCAGACGTCAGGGCAAATGCACGACGTTATTGGTTGCTGACCTGCGCAGTACAGCATTTTAGGTATTGTTGACGGGACATCATACGCAAAGTAGTCTTTTAAATTCGGGCTTCAATTATAATAAGATATAGATAAATAGATTGTCAGCCTATTGTTTTTTAAGGTCGTGGTCGTGTACTTTCCAGCATGTTCTTAATCATTTAATTGCGACCATTATACCGTTTAAGAAACTGTTACGATTAATATTAGTTTTGTATTTAATAAAGTGTAAATATCTTATTGATGGGGAGTCAATAAGTCATATTGTTGTCAAATGTATTAACTACGTGAATAAAGCTACCCGTCTTAAATATTAAATCTTTGTTCAATGTTGTTATTTATGGGTCAGTCACCGCTCTTTGTTTGCGGTCGAATGCGAAAAATGAGGGCGCTATCTGTTTTAGATTGTGTTGCATGTGTTAAAGAACTGAATACAGACGATAAATAAATGAAATAAAAAAAAGTTGTAACATTGCTAAATTATGAAAATCAACAGGCCCATCAATTTTTACAAAATAGAAAGTGAGTTGATATAAACAAAAAAAAATTAATGTACACATAGAGAACAAATAATACTATAAATAAATCAACAATATCACGCCAAACTTATGTCTGAAGAGAGAACGACGCGATTCTCGATTAGATACGGAAGGTGTATATGTTAATCATTTTTAAGAAGTATTTCAAATCTGCTGTCCGATTTAAGAAAGATTCATTTTCTTGGAACTAATCTTATAATTTTGTCACAAGGTCATATATTAAATCCTGTCTATAAAAATGAAACAAAATTACACACATGATTACTCCAAATTCATTGTCCAACTGACACAACATCAAAATGCATTGACATGGAACAGCTTTTTGGACCACATTCACAGCCCAATAAATGACATCACACCCAGCACAAGAAATCTGTGAGTAAGTGGAATAGTGTGGAACAAGACCTGTTTCTTGAAGAAGGTGTGTGAAAAGCAGAAGCAGAAGCAGGTCCGCACCACACTATTCCACTTATTCTATTCTCACAGATTTCTTTTGCTGGGTGCCAAGTATTTGCCTGTGAATGAGGTCCAGGAAGCTGTTCCGTGTCAGTGTTGTGTCAGTTGGACAACTGCTTGGTTACTGACATGTTTTTAGAATGTAATTTTGGTTCATTTTATGGACAGAATTTTAAGATATGATCTTGTTAAAAATTATAAGTTTCTTTTTGAGGCCAGTTAATTTGGCACATGCTATGAAAATGAAAGTCATAACTGAGTCTTATTTCTACAAAATATAGATGGATTGACGGTAAGTTTACATCATATGAGACTGCTTTTTATTTAAATGGAAGCTTGATCAGGATATATACATTTTTTGACATATTATACGACAATTATTTGATCAATTCGTGTCTTTTGATAGTTCATATAAAATTATCTAAACTAATACATTTGGGAATGCCAGACTTGACATTGTTTCGCTTGAAGCACAAACACGTATCATCAATCGCTTAAAAATTAGAATTTGAGAATAATTACAATAGTCACATGATAGCCAGTGCTTGGAATATGGATTGACAGTCCCATGTATCAACATACGCGGCATATATACGTATTGATATAAAAAGCAAAATAACAATTCTGGAAAAAATAATACAAATTTCAGAAATGTCAGACTTAACAATGTTTTGCCGGTAGCAAAAACAATTATTTCATCAATTACAAAGTGAAATATGATACAACAGGTATTTAACAGTCAGTTCCTGGAATAGAAACTGACAGGCACCAAAATCAACAAAACTAATTTCGTGCTAATATTGAATAACATGAATGATGTATGGTGATACACAGTTAAACAGATGCCGATCAAGATAAATGCAGTTTTGTTTTATACTAATATACTAATTGTTGTATCCTCTCCATTACATTGACAAGTAGCAAATTTGCGGCAAATTTTATTTCTAATCACATTTTTGCAGTGATTAATCATTGCTTCATGTATATTTTTATTTCATGTAAAGGGTTTGTGTCTCGTCAGACTCTCCTGGATTTTTCTAAAAGACATCGATGGAGAACCACTCTTGTTTTTAATAGTTTTGTTATCTGTTTTTTTTTCCCATAAAATTAACTCGTATGAATCGAGTGTATAATAATTGAGATAATAATTCGATATCTTAATCTATTTAAAGTCTAATTATACTCGTAACGTATTATTTCTAATGAGATGTCTCATGCGTAGCGTCTATCATTGGCTAACATTTAAATCAGTGAAATGGATTGACAGCTAAACCTATTTTATGGTGTTAAAATTGTTATATTCCAAGAACAAAAATGGGCAATTTTGACAATTATATGAAAGTATATTTTTAGAATTATAGTAATGTACAAAAAAGTATTGACAATTTACTTCAGCGCAAGTATGGAATACTGAGTTTGTCACCAATATAATTTCATTCTTTCTAGAAGCAAGTTTTGACCTGGCAATGGGCAGGTACAAAAAGCTAATAATAAAATGTCCGCTTGCAATACGTGACAATCCGTGTTTAGACAATTAAACCAAACATAGCTGCAAAGGTCAGATTGAAGGGAACCCAGATAGGGCACGTTTTCATAATAATGATATTGGAAGTTGATTTTGCCTTGAAGTGATATATCAATATTGATAATATATTATTATATTTTACATACAGGGTTCAAAAGAAATATATTCCTTCTAAAAACTTTTAAAACTAATTCTTGGCATAACTTGCATACAATTTGTTGATATAATTCCAAAAATCGTTTTTCAACCCTCCCAAAGTTGTCAAATTTCCAAAAACATTTTTTTCTCCAAAATAATCACATTTTACAAAAATGATGATTTCAGAAAAAAAAGTTGCAATTTTCAGCTTGCAGCACACGTAAATGTATATATCAATGGTAGGTTGTATTAAATAGTTTGTCTTTTATCTTCACATGTCTGTCTCCGATCTCTCAGTCACCCATGCAACTATCATTTGCAGTGCAAAACAATGATTCGTTGAACCTAATTTTGACATAAATAAGATTTTTATTTGAAGTTTGTAATCAGCAGTTGTTTCAACATGATAAAATTACTATGGAGGATAAATGAGTTCTCCACCCATACATTTGACCAAAAGTTCATCAACAATGGGTTGGTTTAAGCATCTTGCACCTTGACTAAAGGTGGTGGTGATTTTTGTTTTGGATAAAGGCGTAACAATCATGATGTAGCCAAGAGATTGGCTGCAGAGTAGATGCTGACACCAAATCTCTTAATTCAAACAATCTCTTGGCCATATCTTCTTTGCCGAAGTTTCAGTCTACCATTTACAAGTTTTTACCCATTATATATTTAATAAGTATACCTAACCTGACAACACTTGAGAAGAAACAATTCTGGAAGAGATAAACCAATATCGAATGTAATTACTCCTATTAAAACAATATTTAATTCATTTATTTCATCATGTCCCTTTTCACCTGCCTACCCAGCAAATGCGAAATTATTTTTAAAATTCAAGGACATTTTTGTTGATATGTTGTTTTTTTTCAAAACGTTAAAATAGTAATGCAGTTCGAGTATTTTTTACAATGGTCCTTCATGAAAAAATTCTACAACGATTATACTTCTGCTATTTATATATAATAATATTATCCTCTCAACAGTTAAATAGCATTATGTTTATATGTTTTGCAACAAATGTCACAAACGCTTTATACTCTCTATTCTTTAAACGTTTTCTGGAAACTTTGTCTTTGCAAAAGATTACGAAAACATGTTTGCCAGATTTCTGTTCACGTGGTACTAATTTCCGAATTGGTAGACTGTTTCAAGAAATAAAACTTCCTCAAAAATAACTGCAACTGAAAACAAAGTGGTTGAAATAAATACATTATTAAAGGAGCTGAAATGAAGAAAAAAGGGCAAAATGTAAGTTGTTTTCTTTATTGAACAATCCACAATGAAAACAAAAGCGAAAAGTGCTTTTTCTGACAATATAGTCATGACCGCATTGTGCAGGTAACCTATCGTCTGTTCAATAGACAGAAATTGAAGAGCGCCATCATTGTTGAGTTGTTAGAGGCAGCGTTAATCGATTCAGAAATACAGTGATGCTGTAGCTGGTTATACGATGTATTGTTGGGTGAAGCAGCAGAAAAAAAGTAGTTCTTGCGAATAGTAGTGGGCTTTAGCAAACATTTCTTTGCTTAATTCATAACGAACGTGTAGAAGAATTCAAATATCACAGATACACTTTTGTAGGTCTTGTGGTTCTTGAATTATGTTGTAAAGGAGGCTGAAACAACAACACTTTTGTAACAACACTTTTGCGTAACTCATTAACAACTAATAAATTAAGCAATTTTTCAGAGTATATGATTTGTAGAATGAACTTTTCCCAAAGTGTTATTTTGCAATAATATATTGATTCAGATAATGAGAATCGAAATTTTTGGCTGCTTCGACCAACAATACCTCGTATACGCTTAATTCGGTAGGATATCTTTATGCTTCATGTCAAGCTTAAATTATTTGAATTTTAAGAACTAGTGTTCCCTTGTTATAAGAATATGTATTCTCATTCATTCTTTTAAGGCAACAACATTTTACGATACACTGGTTGTGTTTAATCGTTCCCGTTTTTTAATTGAATAATCAAGGATAGTTACAATGAGCTCTTTCAGCATAGTTACATTCAAAACACCACATCGCACTCGGACCAACATATTTAGCTAGCCCTCCGAGTTAAGGGGTTCGGTTTTGTGGATTATGGTAATAAATATTATTAAATGGTTCATGTAATGATGGCATTAACGCGGTCATTATGCAGCGCACGAACTAACCTCAATAAAATGTTGATACATGAAATCACAATTGAATGAATTGGCTGCAATATTTTATATTATTATAAGGAGTTGCAAATCAGTTGTGTTATTTCATCACAAATACTATCAATTACTTTTTTTTTCCTATGTTGCTTTATTTCTTCAGCACACCAACTATTGTTTTAGAAATCTTCAAGACTGGATGAAATACTCTGCTATTTATTACATTAATTATTAAAGTTACCATTATATTTGTATACAGAAACTGGTCGCCGGGTAGATATTCAAATCGTACCGCTAATCTGGTCTAAAATTAGCGGGACCAATAAGTGCGCGAAAGGTTCTAATTGTTATGCTAAAATGAAAATTTTGCTC
The DNA here is from genome assembly GCF_039555335.1 of Amphiura filiformis. Taxonomy (NCBI): domain Eukaryota; kingdom Metazoa; phylum Echinodermata; class Ophiuroidea; order Amphilepidida; family Amphiuridae; genus Amphiura; species Amphiura filiformis. Next base: position 22,383,520 of record NC_092629.1, read on the forward strand.
ACTTTCCCATGTTTTCCCGTTTTGAAATGATTAGAATTTATTCTTCGCAGAACGCTGTAACTGATTATTGATTTTTAGATATTGGCGAATTTGGGAATAATTATGTGTCAAAATTGATGTTGCTTTTAATACTGAAACGATTTGCAGGAAGTCAAAATGCATAATTACAAACGTATAATGTGTAACTGACATATTCAAAAAATAATTAATGATACAACATGATACATGGCCATGAACTGTTGCTCTCCAACTGTTGGACTAAACTGAAGGAAATAAAACGTGTTGAATGTGCTTTTTTCGACGAATAATGTGTTTGAATAAACGTGTTTATATTCAGGCGGGTTAAGACCAGGGGCTTACGATGTTTAGATATTCTAAAATTCAAATTTAACACGCACGAACTCCTTCGTACTCTTCACTTTTTCTACACCCCGTGTAGAGGCCTATTATTTATCTGGTTGGATCTTGGTGGCTATATACGACGTATACGACTGTCCATAGACACGGCTGCCGGGAAAAGCCACATATTTCACGATGATCTAAGGTTACTTTGCTGGAATCCAGTTTTTCAACAAATATTAAACGCGGTGGATGGGTATCACCTATTTTGATACAGCCTGTACAAACTCACATGGGCACAAACACACCAAACATGCCAAACTCACCAATCAGCTCAATCACCATTGTTTTACAGACCAAACGTTACACGCCTGTCAACGGTTAATCTACAGGCATCCTTAAAATCGATTACAAATATTAAAACCTGTCAACTGGATGAGAACATGTACTGGAGGCGACAACAAATCCACAGCGTTATTCAATATCTAGCTAGACTGGTATAGATTTTATACTTATGGGTTATGAAACAATAGTCTGCTGCAAAATGCCCTTGGCGCAAGTGGGTGGCCCATCGGGACATCGCACTTCATAATTGGATGGAAACGGGAAGTGATGTACAATTGTTTCTTGATAAACTACAAACACTGTACCTAGAAATGGATGACATATTTGCTGTATTTATACTTTTACCATGATATGTAATTGATACGACAAGTATTATGTTGTAGAAACGTTTGTTTCAAACTCCTCTTTATTGTTTTCATTTAGCAACCAAATCGTAAATGAACGAGCGATTTAAAGCCAAGAGTATTTTTGACGGATATGATATATATGAAACTGTCGTCGTTGGACAAGAATACCTTCCTATGTGCCATTGACCCCTGAACATGTTTAAATCAAAACATCATATATATGTAACCTGTTGACAGATTTGTTTTAAACATGTTCATGGGCCAAAAGCATGTAGGGGGTGTTTCCTGCCCAGCGACTCTGTGTGTTTGTAAAAGAATAAAGCGTAAGCGACGCTGTGTGTTTGTAAAATAATAAAGAGTAAGCGACGCTGTGTGTTTGTAAAAGAATAAAGAGTAAATAAAACGAATGCATGTTATGTTTCCATTTGTAAATTCATGTTTAAAATGTGCTAGTGTGCGATGCGTAATTCTTCTTTCCCCTGTATATTGATATATTAAGAATAACGATTAAGCATCATTAATTTGATCTCATGCGCTAGTTGTAATGTTTGAATGTTTCCATGTTCCAGTGTATGATGCGTAAGCCTCTTCCTCTGTTTGTATGATTATATTAGGCTGGCGGGTAAGCATCATTAATTGATCTCGTACACTGGTGTGTAATGTGTTGTTTGTACTGTTCACCCTTGACTGCTCATATCCATAAGTTCCAGACTTGAGTCCTGTTTATCAGGGACAGTCTGTGTAGCTCAGTGGTTAGAGCGCTCGCACGACAAGCGAGAGGTATGGGGTTCAAGTCCCCGCACAGGTATATCTCTGGTATATCTGCCTATGCATGTTATGTTTCCATTTGTAAATTCATGTTTAAAATGTGCTAGTGTGCGATGCGTAATTCTTCTTTCCCGGTATAGTAAACGAGTACTTTACTCGTTTACTTTAAATGGTCACTCAATTGATCAACGCCGTTACTTCGTGTACGTTGTTGTTACATTTCCAAAATGTGTTACTCGTAGTTGAGGTATTATCCACTTTACGCACTGAGGCGACCATAAACAGTTTATTTTACTCATTTGTACCAAATACAACAACTTCAGTGTTACCATTCCCATGTTATGTTATATAATAAGAAGATATTTCATTACTACGTGTGCATATTGTTGTAGGCTCCAAATAATTTATATAATATTATTAAATTACTGGTTAAGTCATGGTCATACGGGGTAGACTATATAATTTGTCTAACCTTTGTTTCAAATTTACAATGCACTTTGGCAATAAAGACGTGTGGTTCATTTGCTAACTTCCTTCAAATGTGAAATGTGAATCCCAACTTTGAAATAAACAGAGACATTATACACATACAATATGCAATATAAAAATACATTGACCTCTCTGAGGATTCAGCTGTTAAATCACATGGTTGTTTGACATGATCATTTATTACATTTTCTAACAAAACACTTTAATGTTCAATTCTAGACCTGGACAATACCAACAAATATTACACTAATATGTACATAGTATATTTGCAGCTCTTTTCAAGCTCTTTTACACATAGATTTCTGTTTGTTTTGTTTTTTTCAAAATGAATCTGTTTCTTTGTTCTTTGTGGTATTGTTTATTCTTAAAAATGTGAATTTGTGTGCAAATTGAGGGCACTATTCACATATATTTTGAACTTAATTTAGCCAAATAATTTATTTCCAACATTTTTCATGATAAATTTATTTTTTGAAAGTTTCGTTGAAGAAGAAGAAGAAGAAGAAGAAGAAGAAGGAGAAGAAGAAGAAGAAGAAGAAAAAGAAGATTTTTAATTTTTCACCTGCCTGGAAATCACCCCACACCCAAATAGGTAATATTTTTCCTACGTGTATGTCATGTCTTATAAGAGACTTCTCCGAGTGAAAACAAATTGAAAACAAAATCAATATAAAATGTCAAGTCGTAAACGCGGGGGAAAAGATAGTATGTACGTATCCAAGCCCCGGGATCCAAACACTATCACTGACTATACGCAGTGAGTGAAGCATCTATACCAACAAAATATAGACTATTTCTGTGTTAATTTGATATACCCGATATGAGACAGTAGGACGGATTTGTGATAGAATGCATAGCTCAGGGTATGCCGATGCAATCTACTTTATGCCGACGATTTTGAAGAGGAAAATAACCTCATAAAGTGCAAAGCAAAGTTAACGTTCGGCAGTATGTGAAAAACATTCATGCGTAACTCTGTGAGTGTAATTTCGTGACATTGTACAGCCGCCTATAGGGTTCATCAGACGATAGAAATTTCGAAATGTTGATGGTCCAAAGATATTATATTAGATGTGTAATTACTTTAACCAGCGCTTCCAAACTAAAGCCGCGTGATCCATTTGCTAATTACAATCATTATATAATAAGAAAAACACAATAATGACACTTAAATAAATCTAACAACGACCTTTGCTTGTCTGAGGATTTACGGACGCGGTCATTCATTCAACCAAACGAGTGTGTATAAATTCGTCTCGATCGGCCAATTTGATTGATTGAAGAAGAAGAAGAAGAAGAAGAAGAAGATGTAGAATAATATGAATAACCCTTTGAATGTGATTGTGTGACATTATACGGAATAATTCATTTCCCAAACATATAGACTGTGTAATTATTGTAACTCTACTATGATAACAAAGTCGTTGGTCCATTTGCTAATTGCTTTCATTGACGGGTCCCTATTTCAAGCATTCTATGAAAAAAAGAACCGGTCGACCAAACACTATACACAGTAAAAAAAAAGCAAATGACCTTTGCTTGTCGGCGGATGTACGGTAATTATTTCACGCTTATTTCAGAAATTCTCGCATTTCTGACTCATTATTTCCTGCCAATTTACTAACCTGTCTTGAGCCATGTGACTTTTTAGAGTTGAAAATAGTGAAACAAATCAAGCAAAGTTGTATTACCAAGTTGTATTTTTATACGAGTAAATATTAGCAAGTTGTATTTTTAGATTCGGTTCAAGTGAACGAATACATCTTGGTGTTCATAAGTATCATGAAATCTCAAATTCGGGCGTAGACGAATGTGTCTTCCCTTATTCTGGTCTTAAATGACATTCTAGTCATAATAAACACTGACATTAATTATAAAGTAAGCACCAACTGCTATGCACAAAACATAAATAATATCACACAACAAACTACGGATGTGGGCAAACATTGAACTGTTTAATTAGCAATAAAAATGTTATTTCCAATCCATTAAGTTTATATAAAAACAGGGAAAATCTGTTCCAACTGACCAGCGGGGAACCAAAGGATGGATCCAAAAGGATACAGCAGTGTCACACTAGCAATGTATTAGCAATGTACAAAACCAAAATGTAACTCACTATTGACGGTTTCGCCTATCATGGTCACGTGTATGATCCTCTCCTGGCTGATAAAACACCATTAAGTTTAGTCCGAATTTGTAAGAAGCAACGCTCTATAACTGAACAACAATTTGCCTTTTCATCTCTGTTGAAATTGTAAGGCAGATAGACACTAAATATTTATTATAGACAGGCGATATTTGTCTTTTGCACAGTTGGGTTGCATAATATGTTAGGAACCGGGGAAGGATTTACATTCGGTTCAATAAGTTCTAAAAATCATCTCTGAAAGTGTATTCATCATCACTAAATAGATTCATCAGGTTTGTTGGTAAACATTATAAATGATTTCATTTGTACAAAACCAAAATTTAACTCACTATTGACGGTTTCGCCTATCATGGCCACGAGTATGATTCTCTCCTGGCTGATAAAACACCCTCGTCGACCGGGATACGTCCAACCAGAAGTAAGGATCTACAACCTACCACCATTCTAATGATGCCTACCGACCATGATAGGCAAAACCTCAATACTGAGTTTAATTTGGGTTTTTTGGTCATTTATAATGTATTCATCATGTGTTAGGTGGAAGAGCAAGTTAATTGATTTTGGCCAGTTGAAGTGGTTTTTATTCTGCGTTGACCATTGTTTTATGGTGGTAAAGAATGAGATTCCGATTGGTGTAGAATTAGAATTTTTTTTTTTTTTTTAGAATTGTCTCCCTCTGGAAAAATCGAGATATCCAAGGTCAAGGTATATGAATGAGTTAATATTTAAAACGTGACCAACTTTGTATACGCTTATGTCAACTTACTCATCGCGTCATAACGATTCAGAAGATATACAAGCTCATCATTCTTAAACGTTTCGTTGTGGAGTTATGAGCAAAATAGGTCCACGGTCCAATCACTAAGTCAATCCTCATTTTACCCAATAACCATATTCTCCGTAACCATTTACACCAGAAACCATTTAGTCTGATAAACAGTAAGTAAAACAAAAATTAGTCCAATAGCCATTCGGCCTAATACCCATATGGTCTATAACGATTAATTTCAATAGCCATTTGATCTAGTGCCCATCTCCGCTACAAACCATTTGATCTAACAACCGTTTGCTAACGAGTTTTTTCACCAATTACCTACCAATTGATCCAATGGAACGTGTGAGTATATGACGGAATGATGCTAACTACAGATACTATGAGGTCAACTCTACAGGAAAAAAACCCAGGAAAATCTGTATAATCTTTTAATGTCGGAATGGCAGATAATTCTTACCGGCCCATGCCTCCACGCCACAGGTAATGCATATGGGAAAAAATACTTTTATCAGGAAAACCACATTACCCCATAAAACAGTATTTAAACTGGACCAATAAAGATTAATTAATGACCACATGAACTCCATCGAACCCTTACCTATTTCTAAACCCTGTAAGGGGTACGATTTGTTTGGTGGAGTTATGGTTGTTTATATAAACATCACTATCTACATACAGAAATCATCATCATCGTAGACGCTTTCCGGCTATGTTGCCATTGCGCACGCTACTATTGCTCTCCAGGCTATTCTGTCATTGGTCTGTGTAAGAGTTTGTTCATCTACTTCTTTCTGCATTTGCGCCACCCACGTTGGTTTTGGGCGTCCGACAGGACGCTTAGTTTTTCTTTGAAATTCAGCTAGGGCTTGACGTGCTGGAGTTTCTTCTGGGAGTCTGTATAGATGACCCACCCAGTTTAGTCTTCTTCTTTTGATGGTTTTGCTCCATGGTTCAGCATTTGTGTTTGTATATAGATCTGCATTTGTCATTTTGTCTAGTTTTGTGATGGATATTGTTCTTCTAAGTGGAGTTCTTTGAAATACATCTATTTTGTGTTCAAGTTTTGTTGTCAATGTCCATAATTCACTATTGTATAGAAAAATGGATCCTACATACGCATTAAAAATTCTCATTTTTGTTGTAATGATTCCTCTTTTGCTTTGCAGGAAATGTTTGAGTTGATTATATGATGCTATTGCTAGACATTTTCTCCTTTTTATATCTTTATATCTTATACAGAAATGTCACATACAAATATATTTCAAGATGAGGTTTTATTTGGTGGAAGAAATTTTTCAAACAGAAACCCGTCGCCGGGTGGATCTTTCTGCAAAACGCGTTGGATGGGCACAAACCACATTAATACAGCTTTTAGCGACACACCTGAGCACAGAACCTCACAGACACACATGGGCATAAACACATGTCGCCCCAGCAATTTTAATGGAAAATCTCAGTTAACATTGTTTAACAGACCAAACGTTACTTGCTTGTTAATCTACAGGCATCCATAAAATAGATTACAAATATTAGAACCTGTCTCGTGGATGGAAACCTGTACTAGAGGCGACAGCAAATCCATAGCGTTATTCAATACCTAGCTAGTCTGGTATAGATTTTTTACTAAGAGGTCATGAAACAATAGTCTGCTGCAAAATGCCCTTGACGCAAGTGGGTGACCGTCAGGACATCGAAAACATAATTGGGTGGCAAAGGGATGTGATATACAAATAGTTCTCGAACATCAAAAATATTATATCTGTGTTGAACAATAATAACATAATTATTTACTTTATTAGCTGCAGACACTTTTGTTTCAAACACAGTGACTCGTTAATTGTTTTCTTTTTAGGGGCACATTCTGTAAACTCTAAAATAAAGAAACGATCTGTACCACCAGTATTTTTATGCGGATGTAGGTGATCGTGTACCGTCAAATAATAAAAAAAAGTAAACGTGTACTGTACTTCTTTAAATGGTCGCCAAGGCTGGTCCGTTGCTATGTTTTTGTATCTTCAAAACGTGTTGCTCGTGGTTGAGATAGTATCCACTTTGCAAATAGCGTCAACCTTAAAGTTTATTTCATTGTGTCAAATACAACAGCATCGGTGTTATCCATACCCATGATGTTAATAGGGAAGCTATTTCATTACATGAGTGTACATTTTATTCTAGGCTCCAAATATATATTAAGTCACGTATGAAGACATGGTCGAAAGAGGTAGATTGCGTAATGTGTTTCACCTTTGCAGCAAAATTTTAATGTACTATGGAAAAAAAATGCAACGACCTTTCCGTGCATTCAGCGGTTGTCGGTAAATCATTTCACAACTTGTCCCCATTGGTCGATTGCTTAAACAAATCTTCGTAAAGAGTAGAATTAAGATCAGCCGTGATCAATGTCCTATGAGGTTTTGCTTTTTTAGACCGTCAGAACCCGTGTCAATTTATGCATAGGTCTATTGATCAAAAAGATTTGACATTTGAAGATATTTAAATACCATCATGTCTGCAGATAACATTGCCATCGAGAGGCTTTGAGATTGTTAAGACCTCTAGAAGATCGATAAAGAAGAGGGAAAATCTTCGGAAAATCATTCCCAGGGCTTATTTTTTGTCGTAATAGAAGAAGGCAGTCGATAGGATTTAAGCAGATGCACTGTACTCATTTCAACTGCACTTTGAACAAAGCCGTGTAGTCAATTTGATAATTGCATTCATTGACGAGTTCCTATTTCAAGTATTGAAAGAAAACTTGGACACACAAACACTAGTCCCAGGAAAAAACAATGTCCTTTGCACGCCCGGTAATTCATTCAGGCTAACGAGTGTCATAAATTTCGTCCCAATTGGCCGATTGAATTGATTGTTCTAACATCGAATTATATAGAATCAAAAGTGGACACTACAAAATATCCACAAAATATTCATTTTCTAATGGAAATTTGGGTTTATAAATTTGACTAATATCGTTTTTGTTTTTTTATATATAATTATATGCTTAAGGGATCTGGAATGAGCGTTTTGAGCGTTTCGAGAGTATTTTTTGTGGGACATGAGAGCACATCAGACATATCGAATTGCATTTTGAATACGAAGAATGTCTTTCTGATATCAAATAATTTTCATTTTTTTGAAGTTATTAAAATTTGATATTTTTCACATTTTTGATATATAACAGTCTTCAATACCAAATGTCAAAATTTTTCAATTGATCGTCGGCTTTTTATCCCACCTACATACACTTTAAGTATAAATCATCAGATTTATAAAGTTTACTTCGAGTACTGTTAAATATCAAAAATATCAATTTTTAATCATTTGTCACAAAATGTGTATTACATTGCGAATTTCAAAAAATCAAAACTATTTGATATCAGAAGGACATTCTTCGTATTCAGAATGCACTTCGATATGCCTGATGCGCTCTAATGTCCCACAATAAATACTGTCCAAACGTTTATACCCCAGCCCTTAACATAGCATCGGCCTTGCAGACTTATTTTCCGTCCGGAGACATTGATAACGTTGCAACTTTTGTAAGATCGATCCATGAGTTCTATTACCATGTAAGGTCACCGTGGTATCTATTAATTTTGTTACATAATCTTCTGCAAATCCCAGATTCAATAGACACGATAATCTGGAGGAGGAGAAGAAAAACATAAGCATACAGGCCTACATGTAAGAAGATGGTGAGGTTTATCGTAGAACTACGAAAGGGGTTTAACAACCAACAAGATTTCTAATCCGTCCTAAAAAACGACCTAACCTAATCGTATATCCATCCGTTGCGCTCATTGTATTGATAACAGTTTTACCACAGCACCTACCCCGGCCAAGGGTGGGGGGTGACGCCCACCATTAGTTATACAATAAAATCAATGGTTTTCATTCCGCTCTTGTAAAATTATTCCAAGAGCTATTGATTTTTTACTTGTCATTTATGTGAAAATATTAATTATCTTTTACATTAATTTAAAATTCGTTCAAAACCGTATTTTTGGTAGAATTTAAGCAGAAAATTAATTTTGCCTATACACCAATCCGAGAAGCGTTTACTGTATTTGGCCCTCTATTGACGGCAACACAGATGTACCAGAGCGGGAGATTTAATTCGTAATTCAATACTCATGATTGTGCATTGAATATCACTGTTGTGTACAATTCCTGGGTACAATTCTGTATAGCACACAATAAATAATGAATAGAACCCCCGACCTCGGGACACCGCAGTTTTACATCGGGGACACCGCAGTAATGGCGAAGTCGGATAGGTGTATACATGTACCTACCCAGCAAACACAAAACGTTTTCGACATCATTCGCAAAAGGTTATAAAAGGTTGTCAGAAAACGTTTAAATGTCGGGTTATATAAAGGGTATATTAAGATTATAAAACGTGTTCATAACCTTAAAAAACATTTTTTGATAATCTACTGCTCAGCAAACAAAAATGTTTGACAGAAAACGTTTAAATGTCGGGTTATATAAAGGGTATAAAAATGTTTTTTAACATTCCAAAAACATTCTTGAAAACTTGATACATAACATTCTAAACAAAATGTTATTTTGGGGTTGAAAAAATATTTTGCGAAAAATGTTTGCCCAAAATATTTTCAATAACGTTTTAAAACCGTTTTCATGACCTTTATATAACCCGACATTTAAATGTTATTAAAAGGTTTTGAAAAAAACATTTTAAGAACATTTCTGTGTTTGCTGGGTTCAAATATTTTAACATAATGTTATTTAAGTATTGACCCAATATTTGGCAAAAATGTTTGCAAAAATAGTTTACAATAACATTTTTTGAAAACATTTAAAATATTGTTGTAGTGTATTTTCATACAAAACGTTTTAAAACGTTATCATGACCTTTATATAACCCGACATTTTAATGTTATTAAAACATTTTTACCTAAACCAAAAGCCAAAATATAACTTATTTAAAACGTTTTTAAAACGTTTTTGTGTTTGCTGGGTATGTACCTAGCCAAAATGTCCCAAATTTGCATGGGCACCCCTCACATTATGACATCATAGCGATATTATGTGAGGAATGTTAGTCCTTATGTTGGTATCTCTGAATAGAAGAGACCCATAACCATACATTGGTACCAATTATAACGGTATATGACGTTTATAATTGTAAATTAGGGGGTGCAATCTCCTTCGTAGTCCGTGCTGCAAAAGACGACCAAAAAAACGTAGAAAACATAAATAATTCAAAACGTTTAGATAATAGAGCCGGGAAATAAAGAACGGAGGTCATATCGTCTAAGTTGTTATTCTGTATAAAAACCACATGTGCCTGCTAACGGTCAAAATTTATTGCATGAGGCGAAAGGGCTTTGGTAGTAGGTTACAAAAAGTCACATCAAAAATTCCTCCGGAGCTTGTTGCCATAGCAACGGCAGATTTTATGATTTTAGCGATTTTTGCTTATTTTGGGGTAAAAATAGGAGAAAATATACACTTTTCTGAATTGTTCTTGACTTAAAAGTTGAGGTCACATTAAAAAATCAACTTTACCACCATAAAGTGGCATCTTTGCACTTTTCCCAGGTGCAAAAAATATTTCAATAATATTTCCCCATGTGAAAATTTTAGGGATGGGCAACATTGACAATTTAGCACTTTTGAAAAAATGACATTTTTACCCTATCTTTGAAGTCAAAAAACTAATTTTGCTTGAGCACCCAGAATTATTTTCTCTTTGGTGGTACTTGAGCAGACATTGCCCTTCCAAAATCTGTTAAAAAACTCTGGGGCTATTTGTCCTGTAAAGCCAGTGTTGCCAGAAAGTTTGCCAATTTTCAAAAATATGCATTTTTCGAAATAATGCATTTTCAACATATTTACTCATATAACTTTTTATACGACCAACTTAATTGAAATATTTACCCTTTGCGTACAAGATTTGACACACAACTGCTTCCGGAAGCAACACTTAAAGGCTGCAGAAGAGTCGTGTTCTGCAAAAACCGGTATTGCCAGAAAATCCGACTTTTTAAATCTATATTTCCAATAAGCGCATTTACTACAGGCTCTAGCCAGGGAGGAGTTTGTGTACATGACTCTTTTAGAAATTTACCTTGCATTTTCATGTTATATATGCAAAGACCTTCAAACAAGTTTGGGTAAGAAAATCAGATCAAGTGCAATTAAAGATGGCGTCCAAAATGGCCGCCAAATAGCGGTTTCCATTAAAACACACTATAGCAACATGCAAATGATCTAATGATGAAAAAATATCGATGCAATTGATGTTTCTAATCAACAGAAAAAATATGTGCCCATTTTGTTTCATTCGGAACTTTTAAATTCAAAATGGCGTCCAAAATGGCCTCCAGAATAGCATATTTCCATTGGAATACACTAGAGCAACATGTAATTGATATAATAATGAAATATTTTCAATGGAATTAATTTCTGTAACTAAAAGAAATAAATATGCACACAATTTGTTTCATTTGAAGCTCTCCAATTCAAGTTGGAATCCAAAATGGCCGCCAAATTAGGATATTTCCAGTTAACTGTCCTAGTAATAATTAAATAGAAATATAGCAATAGAATTCATATTTCCGATCCGTGAGCCAAATACAATAAGCAGTGTGATGCCATGATTACCTTTGGAGAGTACAAAGCTGTAGCATAGTGAACTTTAGTAGTTGTAGTCTAATCACCTTTCCTATTATAGCTGTAGCCTAGTTAACTATCCTAATGTAGCTATAGCCCAGTTAACTTTTCTCAACATAGCTGTAGCCTATTCAACTTTCGTAGTCAATTTTCCTATTAACTTCTGAGTGCTAACACCAAAAATCTGTTTGCAAGGATGGATTCTGGCTAATAAAGCAATCCCACTTCCCACAATGTTATTATTTATTGTTATGCATTTATAAAATGCAATTTTTAAAAAATTGACAAACTTTCTGGCAACACCGGAATTGGAGAGATACCAATGAAACAAATTGTGTGCATATTTATTTCTTTTGATTATAAAATTTAATTCCATTGAGAATACTTTATTATTATATCAACTTCATGTTGCTCTAGTGTATTTCAATTGAAATAGGCTATTCTGGCGGCCATTTTGGACGCCATTTTGAATTTAAAAGATCCGAATGAAAAAATGGGCACATATTATTTTTTTGTTGATTAGAAACATCAATTGCATCAATATTTTTTCATCATTAGATCATTTGTATGTTGCTATAGTGTGTTTTAATGCTAAACCCTCTATTTGGCGACCATTTTTTGCTATTCAAATGGATATATAAGGGTATTTGGGTGACAAATTGAAAGGAAAAAAGGGGTCTTTGGGTGACAGAGCATGTGATCATGACAAATATGGTTTTTTTGGGTAACAGCAGTTTTTCATACTATCTGGCAACACCAAGCACAAGTTTCAAAACCTGTATGAGATCATGCTAGCAAATGTACAGATAAAGCTAGATAAAATAACGGTAACAGTTTAAAAATAATTAAATAAATTGAATTATGTAAAATGCGCTTATTGGAAATATAAATTTAAAAAGTCAGCTTTTCTGGCAATACCGGTTTTTGCAGAATACGACTCTTCTGCAGCCTTTAAGTGTTGCTTCCGGATGAAGTTGGGTGTCTTGTATCTTGTATGCAAAGGGTAAATATTTCAATTAAGTTGGTTGTGTAAAAAGTTATATGAGTAAATATGTAGAAAATGCATTATTTCGAAAAATGCAGTGTTTAAAAAATTGACAAACTTTCTGGCAAAACCGGAATTGGAGAGATACCAATGAAACAAATTGTGTGCATATTTATTTCTTTTGGTTATAAAATTTAATTCCATTGAGAATACATTATTATTATATCAACTTCATGTTGCTCTAGTGTATTTCAATTGAAATATGCTATTCTGGCGGCCATTTTGAACGCCATTTTGAATTTAAAAGATCCGAATGAAACAAAATGGGCACATATTTATTTCTGTTGATTAGAAACATCAATTGCATAAATATTTTTTCATCATTATATCATTTGTATGTTGCTATAGTGTGTTTTACTGGTAAACCCCTATTTGGCGGCCATTTTGGAGGCCATCTTTGATTGCACTTGATCTGATTTTCTTACTCAAATTTGCATAATTTATATAACATGAAATGAAAATGCAAGGTAAATTTCTAAAAGAGTCATGTACACACACTCCTCCCTAGAGCCTGTAGTAAATGCGCTTATTGGAAATATAGATTTAAAAATAACACGACTCTTCTGCAGCCTTTAAGTGTTGCTTCCGGAAGCAGTTGTGTGTCAAATCTTACACGCAAAGGGTAAATATTTAAATTAAGTTGGTCGTATAAAAAGTTATATGAGTAAATATGTTGAAAATGCATTATTTCGAAAAATGCATTTTGTTGAAAATTGGCAAACTTTCTGGCAACACTGGCTTTACAGGACAAATAGCCCCAGAGTTTTTTTACCAGATTTGGAAGGGGCAATGTCTGCTCAAGTACCACCAAAGAGAAAATAATTCTGGGTGCTTAAGCAAAATTAGTTTTTTGACTTCAAAGATAGGGTAAAAATGTCATTTTTTCAAAAGTGCTAAATTGTCAATGTTGCCCATCCCTAAAATTGCACATGGGGAAATATTATTGAAATATTTTTTGCACCTGGGAAAAGTGCAAAGATGGCACTTTATGGTGGTAAGGTTGATTTTTTAATGTGACCTCAACTTTTAAGTCAAGAACAATTCAGAAAATTGTATATTTTCTCCTATTTTTACCCCAAAATAAGCAAAAATCGCTAAAATCATAAAATCTGCCGTTGCTATGGCAACAAGCTCCGGAGGAATTTTTGATGTGACTTTTTGTAACCTACTACCAAAGCCCTTTCGCCTCATGCAATAAAAAAAATTTGACCGTTAGCAGGCACATGTGTTTTTTATACAGAATTGCAATTAATTACATTCGATGTTGAACAAAATTCATGTACTATACCTGTTATACAAAGATGACTGAATTAACCAACATGGGGATCTTAGACAATGCAAATTAAATGCTGAGATATATAAACGTTATAACTAGACAATAATACTGTAAAACAATACATGAATACCCGAACACTATATACAAGTAAGTGTCAAAATCAACAAATACGTGTGATCTGCTCAAGCAGGATGAGTCGGGTGTCGGGTGATTTTGAGATATAGCAAAATGCAACTTCATTTGTATTTTATTGTTCTGAACTACACTAAAATGGCTATTTAACTTTATCGCATCACATTTATTTATCAATTTGATATACCCTATACGAGACAGCAAGACAGGCTTTTGTTAGAGTGCATACCTCCAAGCATGTCGATACAATCTACTTTATGCTGACGGGTTTCGAAGAATTAAAAAAAGTGCAAAACTAAGTGACATTCGCGTGAATGTGAAACATCTTTATGCATATCATTGCACAAGTCAAGTTCGTAGACATATACAAACTAAGTTAAAATCTAAACAAATAATAAAAATAATATGGAATATGTCATCGGGTGCCTTACATAGTGACGGATGTTGATTGTTGTCATTTTTATGAAAATTGGCCAATGTATTTTAAATAGTGAGTAGTATAATATTACCAAGATTTGAAGCTCAAGTTTGCATAATTAATTAGTTAATTTACTATGCAAATGACGGATGTTGATATATTACATTACCCGACGTTTTACATAGTGACGTATCTTAGATCCGTCACTATGTAAAACGCCGTTTACTCGGAAAAACAACTAAATTGTATGGCGTATCTGTCACATCCGTCACTATGTAAAAACATGATTTTTCAACTTGAACGTACGTAATTCAATATCGTTCATTGAAACCTACGTGATTTCTTGACGTATGTTGATAACTGGGTATAAACCAAAAACGTTTACGTAGAGCGGATATTCAATGGATCATTATTTTAGTAAAATATCACTTTTAATAAATTTTGAATGCTTCGAGTTGATTCGACAATTATTTAGAGACATTATTTCAAAACTTTAGAGTATAAAAGGGATGGTTGTGTAATAAAAAATGAAAATATGATCCTTTTTAATGAGTAGGTTATGAAAAGATGATCAAAAGATGTTCAGAGGCGTTTAGAGGCGGCTTCAAATTCACAGATAATACAGTGTAAATTGGTAAAAACTGAATACAATCATTGGCGTTTTGTAGAAGTTACAGCTTGTGTGACTAGCTATATCATGAGAGTGAGAACTAGTAAGATCAGGAGTAAATCCTCAAATACAATATGCCATGTATGTCGTGGGCACTCGTGACGAGTCGGTTTCATCATGAAAAAAAAAAAGTTTAATAATAAGCGTAAAGAACCGACGGATGCTTCGAAGTCCTTCCTTAATCCGACTTTTATGCGCAGGACATACTGACGGATGTGTGACGGATGTCCATAGATCAAAACGAGAGACCAGATTAGCGTGCGCGATATTGGCGCAGGACATAGTGACGGATGTGTGACGGATGTTAGTGTGCAACGTTTTCACGTTTTTACATAATGACGTATAACTTTGTAATCATTTTACTGATTTAATAGCGAATAATTCTTCATGTGATAGATGTTTCAAGATACTTTAGATACTAGTTTTTTAAATTACAGCAACTTTTGGATGATTTTACTTGTTAGTGCTCTGCTATGGTTGATCACAAATAGGCGTACTCTTTGATCGCGTCTAACTTAAAAACTTTTTTTCTGGCGAAGTTTAACATCCGTCACTATGTAATACACCCGACAATATATAAGAAAAGTCATTTATTTCTTCTTTACTCAGACTGTTTTAATACACGATGGCATGTGTAAATACCTGTTATTTCATCGCTGTATCACTTTTAATTAAATTGCTAAAAGTAGCATATTAACTAATTCATACATTAGACGTTGCAATATATATTGCTCAAGTTAATGCTTGTAACATAAGCAGCAGAGTTTCCAGAAAATGTTAATTTAATATTTGTGTATGGACACTTTTCCTAACACGAAATGTTAACGCAATTGCGCCAACTAGATTTCTCCCGCGGTTTAGGAGAACGATACGTACATCTATCTGTTTCCCGCCACATGAACACAAAATCGTCTGCTGCGCCACTAACTGATAACGAAATGGAGTGACTCGTCTTGCTGATATACAAGTCAATAGAGCTGATACCATTATGCGTTTAAGAAGCATCGTCTTTATGGCATATAACGGTTCGTTGCCTTCTAGACTTTCTTCCTGGCCTTAACGCAATGTAATGATAGAATGTGTGTCGTGTTAAATAAATAAATAATGTGAAGGAAAGCATACAACACAGTGTTGGATTAATCCATATTCTACTGACAAAATGAGGATTTACAACGTTTTGGATCTATTTGGGCTATTACTTGTTTTAACAGCTTTCATACCAAGCCAAATCGGTGAGTAGTAAATATCCCTTATGTGTTCGATTAGATACATTTGCCTTAAGTTGAAACGCTGGTGCTTACAACTTGTTTGTATGACATTAAAGTATATTTACAGTAGAGTGAAAATGTTCAAGTAGGCATCAGATAGTTGCGTTTATGATCAATGTATTGCAAGTTTTAAATGATACAAAGGGTCTTAAGATAACCTATTTACAACTCTAACAGTCTTATTACCAAATCCAGGCATTCCCACTCTTGTCATTATTAGTATACGAAATACGAAATTGTAAAACAAACAGATATATACTTTTATAGCTATGGTGCTGTTTTATTTTATTTATTTTTAATCAGCACAGGTGTTCAAAATGCTAAGGCTCGTTTTGAAATACACTGTAATATTTAAAATTTTGTAAATGTTGGAAGTCGTTTGAAACTGTAAATGTCTAACGACGACTTTTAGTATTGGCTACCGGAAGGCATCCCCACACCTGTATGGTTGGAACAAATAATAATACGCGACATTTATGCAATGCTGTCGAACTGATGCAAAACGTCCGATTCTCAACGCAGTACAGAAACGTGCATACGCATCGCAATGTTATCATTTATAGTGTATAACCACGGCCGTGAATTGCGTTCGCCTTTTCCACATTTTGATTGATTTTGACGCTCACGTAAACATGGCATAAGATATGTCTGCTTTAAATTGTTTTGAAATAACCAAGCAATCTGGGAGCGAATTCAATTCAATATTGCTACAAATTACAGCAAACAGTGTTATAAATTGGCACACTTGGCAAGTATGCTTCTGTCTTTCTAGTATCTGTTTATTTTGGTAGTTTTGTGTTGTTTTCTACTTTGTTTACAATCAATCAATGAAGTTAATTTGAATATTTGAATACAATTTTGAACATCCATTTGTGACATAGATAAATATAACTAGATGCGGATTTCTTTAAACATATGTATTGCCATTCTGTTTTCTGCTAACACGTTTCTTTCAATCACCGGTGGACACTAAACTTCCATAAATCGCTTGAATATGGAAACCTATTGATTACACAATGTGTAATACACATATACATAATGACAAAAGGTTATTGTATATATTTTAAGAGGGTGGTCAATAGCAGTGAGCTAAACGTTGCTTTACACAATGGCCATAATACAAAAGCAAAGTTACATAACAAAACGAAAACTATAAAGAATAAACAAATTACAAATAATTACTAGGCAGCAATATTAAATAAATGACACAATGGCATAACAATTCTGAACATTAAAATGGCGCAAAAACGATTTAATATAAAGCAACCTAACAGATTTGTAAACGATGTTATGGGACAATTTCCTTTGTATGTAGGTTATTTATATTTTGAAAGGTGAATTATTTTAAACATCAATATAATGTTTCCTTATAAGTGACATGTGCGTATTCTAAAGGATGGAGCATCACGTTTCATACGTTATTAAAACTGATTGAATATATTCACCCTATCTGTTGAAAGGAAATATCAATCAAACTGATGTCCTTTCGGATTTACTGGGTTATTCCAGTTGATATACAATACATACACCACCTATAGAAAACATTACCACAACGGAGTGTGAATTTCAAATTGCATCACTGATTCAGGTAGCCCCGTTTTCATTTTTTTACTCCCTGAGTGGGAGACTACGGTTATGTCTTCCACATGCATGATAAGGGATATGCGAATTTCTATTGGAACAGCCCATTGTTGATTTAGCCTGGAAGGCTCAGAGAAACAAATTGTGATTTTCTTCACTTTTTTACTGTTAAATTGATTTGATTGGTCCATATTGCTTTTGTACACGGTGTCTCTGTAAGGACTGCATCACCGGGAAGTTTGGAGTATTTTAAGGGATCGGATAGCAATGTATTTTGTTTTGACTAGTGGAATCAATTAAAATGAGATGAGAATATTTTAGGTTTTTTGGGGAAAAATAATTATGTATCTTCAATGGCAAATGTCAACATTTTGGAATGATGGACGGCTATGCCTCCCAATTACATACACTTTATAAAGGTTACTTCGAGGAATGGTAAATACCAAAAAATATCAAATACCAAAAAGATCATTTCCACTATGCAGAATTTAAGTTGGCATGTCTGATGTGCTCTCATTTCCCTGATACAATACTGTACGAACGTTTCTATTCGATCCCTTGATACGACAACTGAAACTAATAGCGTATGTCGTTGACTAATAATGCAGCTACCATATATTTCCTAAAATTGACCTTTCTTTTCCTTACATCATTTCAATCGATTCCACTTGTCAAAAACAAAACGCATTGGACCATATAATGCTTAGTGCATGTCAGACCATTGACCATATTGAAGGTCCATTCTGTGATTTGCTGATCCAGACGATCGTATAAATCATTACAATTCAGAGTGTGACACCTGTGTCATTGTCATATATGTGCTAACATAGCCTGTTTGTGTTTCAGCCGAGAGCCGTTTATTAAAGGCAGAATAAGTCATTTTACATAAATGTAATTTCTCCACTGAAGTACATTAGCTAAATGTATTTGCTCCAATTTTCTCAATACTGCTGTTTTTCTCATTTTTGTCCCAACTTGTTCGATTCCTAAATACATGATGTACATTTTGATAACTTATCTTTAAAATTTTAATTTTGTGTACACTTTCATTGGGGTCACTGACTGGGCCTTTTACTGATTTTTAGAATTCGCGGGAAGTATTAAAAATTAACTATCATTGATACATTTGTATATTCTAAGACCATATCAGTCAATTAAAAAAATACATATACTTTCAGTATGCAAGATGTCATATTTTATATACATAATACAATATTGGTTGCTTCGGCAATGAAAATACTAAAACAATACAAATTAAAGTTCAGAGACACCCTGTGTTTAGCGACTATAACATAACGGTGTATTTGCACGTTTTTTATACCTCTAGAATATAATATTATGTGATAACTATCGAACTGTTCATTGTCCACCTGTGTAAGGAAGGGCCTTGCAAATGCTACTTAATACTTTAGTTCCCCAATTGATCTCACTTGTGATTTATGTGTTTACCGTATCAATGTGGCATATATCTTGTTGTTTAATTCCATGCTTGTATCAAAATCAAAATAGAAACAAATCTGTATTGGTATTTCCAGAAATTATATTAAATCACACATTTTCCTAATTGTAAAGGGGCGTTTTGCAATGCCTCGTTATCTGTGAGCCACATGCTTTATCGCGTGCGAATTAACAATCTAATTTACAATGTGTGTCGCACGCGGCAATTAGCTTTTCACGCATGTTGGGTTTCAGACCATAAATATCGAGCGCCGCTGACATTCGTCGTAATAAGGTTGTTAATGTGACTAGCTATTTCACAAAAGTCTTAAGACAGGCCTGTGTTTTCCGTCAAGATCGGTTGCTTTATTAAAATATACGAAGGCACTCGGACGCACATACACCGTCCTTCACATCCCGCACCCTCTCTACGCACAGTCGCAACCAACTCCTATCCTTATCAAGACAAGATACTTTGATGTTTAATTAAATGTGGGGAACAAAACAAAATAGTCTTAACAATGTATCGGAACCTGACAAACCTCCCTTAGATGTATATTGCTATTGAAATCGATATGTTAAATTACCGTGGCAGAGACCATTATAAAGTTTTTAGCATGGTGTCAAAGAAAATTCCAAGATACTAAATCAATGACAACCACGAAGCATTAATGGTATCACGAGCCTTGTCATGGTATAGACAAAAGTGCTAAAATGAACAGGAGTACTGATGACTTTCGATGGAAAGAACCCCGTCCCTGGTATAAGATTGATGGGTTAAATATTGTCCTGTTGATGAAACATTTACATGGTCATTACCTTGTATCAATAGAAAGTATCTTTCACCGGTCACATTCAATTTATAGAGTAAATACAGGCATCTTTTACACCAGCATGTATGCTTTATTGTTATACGTCATTTTAAATTTCATACACCACATTCCTGTCAATGCCACACGTAGTACATTTGCCTCAGAGTGGACAGGTTTGTGTATTTTACAACTTGCCTGTAGCTTTCGTTATAATTTTAAACAAGCCGGGTGTGTTTTCTTGCATTTGTATTGCTCATAATAATTGGAATTGCCGAAAAAAAATCCAATGGTCTAGCCCGGAGTTTTTATATCAGGCAAGTTCACCACTCGGGTATCAATATGCTTACATACTCTCAAGTTTTAATGCAACCTTTTAGAGTCACCCTTATTACTAAGCTAATGTACTCCCGAAATAACGTACTCAAGGCCATACCTAAAATATGAGTGAATCTGAAAAGGGGAGAGGAGTGTGTTCCGTATTATATACCGTGCTATTTATATTACAATATTACAGAGCAGTCTATGTCCATAATCATGCTTAACGACGCACTCTTTATAGTTAGATTAACATGTAGATCGAGTTGGGTAGTCAACTTCTCATACCCTTCAAAACAAGGTCAACATTTCAATCTTAAACATTGTATGGATGTTGGGAAAATTTTCCATTGGAAATGAGATTGATACCTCAAGCTTAAGAAGCATAACCGATGGGAAAGTCAACTGCATACAGACTGTATAAGTACTTGTATGTAATGTATGTCAAATGCGTTTGTGGTAAAGTGGTGGTGAGTAAATCCATTTGGTTGACATCACACACGTGTTGGGTACGTTTGAAAACGTCTGCGTTCTCGTTTGTATTTTAACCATTATACAGCCCATTAAATAGAAACGAATCAAACATAACATTAACGTATTATAATTATGTGTATTATATAATCTGGTTTATTTTTATTGTTCTTTCTCTTATGACATAAAAAATACACAAACAAATAAAGCAATTGACAAAAGTGAAATATTTACAGTTACGGTCATTACCCCTATATTTTATGTAAAATGTTGGAAAAGCGGAAAAGCAACCAGTGCAAATATTCATAAAAACATCATTACCTAGTTCATAGTTTCTAACATAGTAAAATAGGCAGGACTACTTCGTCAATTTTACCATTTTCAACTTGTTGTTCTTCATGTTTTCTCTCTTTTTATTGCTTTTGCCAATTAGTTTCGGCATAGTATTTGGCATGAGACAGAGGACGAAATTTAAAACTAATCAATTTTGAAGCGTAAGGAAATTTAAGAAGGAGACTCTCACAATTGTCTCGCTGTCTTGAGATCAACATGTATCAATTTTGGATTGATATTTGCCAATATCATCTATATATTTTAACAACTTGTAAGGAAGCACTGCATTGTACTTCAAATATCGCATTATTTTACATTAAAAGGGCATTTCGTGATCCACAGCCTCATCCCCCCACTTTTCTCAACAAAAGTTGAGATCTTTATATCACTGGAAACCTCTGGCTACATAATGTTTATGTACAAAATATTTCTTGCAGATTAATTCGTTTAGCAAAGATATCGTGAAATTTGAATTTCGTTCTGGTGCACCAGAACGAAATTACAACGTATTGTCTATGGAACAGTGTAATACACATAATCATGCATAACTCGCAAACGCAATATCGGAATCAACTGACATTTTGGGAATATGCTTTTTCGTGGATATGTACTGAAAAATGTCATAAAAAGAGGATGCTAGGATCACGAAATACTCCTTTAAATTACAGCCCATTATAATTACAACCTCGTGAACTTATAGTTAAACCTAGCCTCACAAACTCACTATACTTTAAACTCATTGACATTATCTGATGAACGAATAACTCTCCTTAGAAACCAATTGACTCTTGGTTATATTAGCATTACAATGTTTGGTAATTATATCGCAACTCAATAGCTTGAACCAACCTGTTTCTCATGTTCTTGAAGATAATAATATTCGTTGAACCTATTGAAGCGAATTGTGAAGTCATATTAACGAAGTATAGGGTAATAATATTTTTGTATATTACACAGGAAAGGGTTAAAATTAAATTTTGAAAAGTATGAACACTATGGACAAGTTTACGTTCAGATGCAACCCAACTGAATTATATACGAAAAACGGAAACAGGGCGTATTCTGCGTTCCATATCACACGCTTTTATCCTGCATTTCCATCCATTATGTCTCAGAATAACCTGTAAACTACACATGGGCTGTAAAATATACATGGAACACAAAATCTCACATTCCTTTTAAATAAGGTTAATATTTTAATGTTCACTATAAGTATGGTATATTGTTGAAAGCGAATGTGATGCATGCTGGGAATGAAACGAGCCAAATCCACCGTCGTGGGTGCCGAATTCGATGACTTTTGGACCCTTTTCATTCCCATCATTATCGTACCCCCTCCATAACCCCATCCATCATAGCGACGACCCTGTATCATATGGATACGGGTTGGAATTGTTGATATTTGACACTTACATTAGAGGGGGGGGGGGGGGGGTAGCCTTCTAACGAAAGAACTTACATGTATAGGACTTCATTGGACTTTTGAGTTGTTCCCTTATTGTATGCATGTTATTGGACTAGCCACCCTAACACATTTATATTTCAAGCTACCGTTGTGTTAAACCGACAAAAAGTCATATGCATACAGTACAAAATGCTAGGCACATAATGTTAAATGAGTTCATTCCTTTTGCTTGACATCACACACGTGTGTAAAAGGCTTTCAGAGTTCGCAAATTCACATTATGTTAGCGGAATCCCGTTCACTGCACATCAGCGCTTCGACACTGAGTTGGTAATATATTTGCTCTTGTTTTTATGGTAAACAGTGTATCGTAACATCAACATTCTTATAAATAATGCTCAATGGTAGTGTACACAATAAGCTTATAAGCAAGACACGATTTATCAACATGAATGACCATTTTGGATTGTTTATTTTCTTTAGTGTCAACATTCTCTGGACAAAACACTGAAATGAAAATAACAAATTACTTCACAGTATTTTACAGCTAATATTACAATATTTCCTTTACCTACTTGAACTACCATTGCTTCAAGCACTCATTGACGCCTATCTGAGAAACAACTTATTTTAATCAATCTCATTTGGGACCAATTTGCTGTTGATAATATCAGCCTCATGTTGAACCAACCTACTTCACTTGTTCTTGAAGATTCATTGAACAGCTTCTACAAATAAGGATAGACAAGGTATTGTTAGCAAACAAAAATAGATACATTTTCATCATCTAAATCAATATACTATTGAAAGACAACACTTTGGTGATTTTTCAAATCATATATTTTGAGAAATTCGATTTATTGCTGTTAATGAGTTATGTACGTTTTACAGAATTGTTGTTGTTTCAGCCCTCTTTACAACATAACTCAAGAACCACAGGACCTACAAAAGTATATCTGTGATATTTGAATCCTTCTACACGCTCGCTATGAATTGATAAATGCAATTTTTGCAAAAGCTCAATACCATTCACAAGATGCTGTGAACTACCAAATCGCTACCGTTTAAAATATTGTCTAACCTTAAGTTCATATCATAGAGAAACATGACAATATAAAGCGTATGAATTCGGATGCAATGCAACTGAAGTACAATGTACATGTAACGGAGACAAACGAATCTCCCAATACTATAAATCGCTTTGGTTTTACTGCACGTAAACGTAAGGTAATTAAATAATAACTAAGCAATAACTTACGACATCAAAGCACTATTAACATGTTCTAATAAATATCTATGGTATTGCTTCAAAGTAAAATATAAACTCTGCAAAATGGGTCATTCTGTACCTAGTTTGAAAAGGGATTTAATGCACATATATCTAAATACTGTAATCACTACTGACACTGTACATGCAATGTTTTCTTTTATTTTCAGTCAAATGCCAGAGTCCAGAGAAGGAACTATTAAAGAAACTCATCAATGGATATGGCGCACCGTCTATTCGACCAGTACACAATTCAAACAGCACAGTATATGTTTTATTTCGGATGCTTATTGCACAGATTATCGAATTTGTAAGTAGTTTATTATTAATATACTATTATATTTGACCTGCTCCAACGAATTGAGTGTTAAGTCACAAGATGTTATCTTTGAGATCTCTTGGCTGCTTTTTCTTTTATTTGAACGCACATGTAAAAGCCAGTAGTATGTTAATGTGATTGCAGAACGTATTCTGCGAGCCAGTAATAAGGACATGGATGTCTTTTGTGAATGAGGCTTACAAACGATAAGGTTTTAGCTGGGATATTCTGTCCGCTGACAAGATGAATTGGGGAGGTACAAGTGGGAGGTACCTCTTATTTTGTCTTTGAACTAGGTATGTCTTAGTGTTAAAAATGTAAAAGCAAAATCCCCCTCGTCAGATTTTCCACGCATGAAGAAAAGCCTTCCCTTCGTATAGTGATTAATAATAGTATGCATGTAAAGAGAAGATACAAGTATGTTTTTCACCACTTGAATATAACAACAATTGATGAAAATTTGATGACAATATTAACACTTAGAATTACTTATAACAATAATTACATTTATCTTAAACAGCGAGCGGCTGTTAATGGAAGTATGGGAGCGAGGAAAATCACTAAATAGAGTTAATATATTTAAAATAACAGATAAATTATTGCATCACATATAATTTGATACAATAACGGCGCCCCCGTAAACTCTATTTTGTTAAATATACAGGGACCAACAAGTAGAAAACAGTAAGAGCATTACAACTACGGTTCGAAATGATCACGGACTAATATCTTTGAAAATATCTAATCCAATTAGGTTAAAGTCGGCAATATTAAACATGAGATATATGCAAAAAGGGAGGAGGAAAAAATAACAAAGCATACGAAAATGGGCATATTAAATGTTCCTAACTTTGCAATCAGAAATTCCAGAGACCTGGTGATTCAACATCAGTAAATGAACTTAGTAAGCTAGTAATGGTACAAACTAAATTCTAAAAATTTCCGACTTTGACCTGAGTGGATCAGATCGAATCAAATTTTCAAATTATTCTAGAAGCTACTTAAACCTAGCAGCTGTACAATCAGTCCACTGAAAGCCCTCAAGGTAAAAGCATTTTGAGGGTATACTGACCAAGATTCGTTCAGAACAGTTCTGTAACAGAAAGTGTATAAAGTAGGCTTAACATTATGGATATCATCTTAAAAATACCTACAGCAAGCAGCTGTTTCACCTTAGTGCAATCGTATTTGGCACGAACTCAAAATCAAATATTGATATGTCACAACTTACACTATTTTACTAGGGTAGATTTCCCAGCAGATGTCATACAGTAAGCAGGCTTATAGACCCAGAGGTATTTCGAAACCCTTTTAAGAGTGGCAATAATGCGGACAATTCACCGATGAATGCTTCGTATTAAAATGCATTATACGATCAAGATTGTAATCTAATATCCTTCCCACAATGCCCTTTAACCTTTAACTATTTACTATAATTAAACGCAGCATGTACAATCAATTTTGAAAACAGGTACTGCATTTTATCTTTGAAAGGAATGTATCAAACATATATCCACAAAAAACAACAAAAGCACGTTATCTGTTATGCTGTTTGTCTGTAGATACCGCTTTTCGACATTGGGGAAAGACTGATCAAAACACAGTAGTATAATAGTAGGTAACCTTTCATCGATTGATGGATATTGTATCCGAACTACCGACGAGGAAGGGCTTAATCAGTTTTGCAATACTTTATCATTAATAATTAATATACCTTGAAAACATTTTAAGATGAATGCCAAGATAAGACCAAGTTGCATAATTGATGTGAAATCTATCATAATCCTTGTAAATCATAACACAGGTTATAGAATGAAGATTCCTAACAACAATTTAGACTTACACAGTTCAGCACGTTGGAAGTAAACTAAAAGTATTGAAAGTCAACATCCGAAAATAGAAGACAAGATGTAAGCATTAAGTGGCGTTAATGCACTCACACTTGTAGTTGCTTAATGATGGCTTTACCTACCAGTATATTTTGCAACAGTTCTTGATGTCTTCGATGTCCAGTCCTATTGTTTTCCTGAAATTACTTGATGTAGTATTCTTCTGGTTGTCTACTGGATATCTTGCCAATATAGTTTTTTTTCTGATTGAACACAGTCGTAAACAATATCTCAGCATTCTAAAGTCGGTCTGTTATTCTACTATCGCAACGCATTATAGGATCAAGCTAGATTTCACCACGTTTGTTATTCTCTAATGCCTATGCTTTTATTATTGATGGGGATTCTAGTGCTGGGTATATTTTTATTTTAAATTTTGGCCATTACAAATGAATTATGTTATATTTAACGTTTATACATGCATGTTAAAAGGTCAGACAATCATAACATATAACTTCTTTTATGGTGTGTATCTAATAATCTGACTTGTTAATGCAAAACAGAATATATCCCTAGTGCATACTCACAGAATATTTTGAGGCGAAAATGGCAGAAAGTTTCTGCATGCTACACATTTGTAAAATTGTTCCTCAAACATCTTATATAAACCATTTGATATCTGATCAGTGTTTAAATAATCCATTTTCAACTCATTGATATGTCCAGGCTTGAACACTTAATCATTTTGTAATGACGAATCTTAGTTTGCATCTATTTAATTTATTGTAACCTGTAAGTTGTCGTAATTCTTTAGAGAAAATGCAATAGTTCATGTCTAATTGATCGGTGTATATGATAGGAAGATATCTTAACTAAAACCGAAATCACTCTTGCTGCAAGATTGTTTTTGACCAATGACGTAGCATGCTTTTACAAAAACACACCGAAAATAGACTTTCTTCCTTTGACATTTCGGGATGTAGTTTAATCGTTTAAAGGTATATTTCCTAACATTCTATTTTTATGACATTTTTAGTAGATATCCAGGCTTATTCCCAAAATCCCAAAAAATATTTGACGTCAACAGAAAACATCATCGTCCTTTTTTGGTAATAAAAAGGAATAATACCGACCTTGCTCTACATTAGTAAGAATCCAAATCGCGTTTTTCGTTATTATCAAAGCTGCATTTCAACGACCCCACACATATATACAGTCTTTCTAGCTCAACATTGCCATGGGAAATGCATTAAATATTATCAATATTGCAACACTTTAGGGAGCTGAGGTAGCACAGGTAATAGAGCCTTGTCCAGTTGGAGGTTTCCGGAGTTCTAATGTCATTTATTGAAACGCGCGGTACAAATAGTAAATGTGAATGGGGATATTAAATTCAGTACTATCTGGGGGGAAGAAAGGCAGACGAACGAATTGATTCAATTTGAGAGGAAAAAATATGAAAGCAAGTCATAATATTACATAATTAACTCAATAGAAGAATGTGTTTCTAGACTTTATTATGCTACAGTTATATTCTTTATTCATAATCGTCGCTCTTTTTAATGTAAAATATAATAATAATTTTAGGAAGAAAAAGAAAGGGTGAAGAAACGACAATTTTAATTATGTTAAAATCAATTTCATTACCTAATAAATATACGCGATGCGTGTAATTCCAATAATATGCTAATTATTTCTGAACGCTAATGCAGGTCATTAATATGTCACAATGTCTCACAAGGGCGTAATTGATCAAATCTCAGACACAAATGACGCCGTTTGCGTATCGTTTCCTAACGAAAAAAACAAAAGCGAAATGATCAGGAAAAAAAGGACGCGTACTTGGGCATCATATATATCAAAAGCTCCTCAAAACAGTGGATGGAATTTGCATTTTCAATCAATGAAAACAAAACGACAAAAAAAAATCGCCACTTTCATGAACACATTTGTAAAATGTGCCCTCTGGAGATCACGCTGGCTCGGAAAAAATACCCGAAACAAACCCGTCAAATTTCACTCAATGACCCCAAGACAGATAGCGCGCAGCAAAGTTATTTTTGTCTACACAATATTAATACTGAATTAGAAAATAAGATTAATACTTTTCATACTCGCATAGGATTTCAATGAACGCGTGCCTGAGGATAATTGTATTTTCATCATACACTATGTCCAGAGCCAACAAAACAACGCTATCTATTATGTCGTAATACTGCTTTCTCACTAATCAGAAACAGTAGTATTATGGGAAGTGTTTTATTCAAGGAGTAATCTTTAAATCTTACCCATTAATACTTAAACATAGCTATTAAATATATATATGATGGAAATATGATGACATTTTAAGATGGATGCCAAAGTAATGCCAGGTTACACAGTCGATTTAATAACTATCGTAATGAACGTGCATCATATGTGCCCATCCACCACAAACTGGTTGTAAAGTCGGCATTTTCCATTTTGAGATACAATCTAAAACAGTATATGGATTTCTATGTAAAATATATTAGGAATTTGCCCTTTGATGAACCATAACTTCACTTCCAGATGTCCGATGAAGTTGGTTGAGGTGTCAATTTAAAGCTGAATGTGCATTCTTTCAAATTCTGCAATAATCAGAAAATGACCTAGAGCCGACTTAATTACCACTTCGTGGTGGGTGGTCACATATAAACAAAGATGTAAATGAAGGCTAGGGTCAAAAATAGGCTTCAGAAGTTCAGTATATTGTAAGTAAAAAGTACCGTAAGAAAATCATGGAACAAACAGAAGGCGCGATGTATACTTTAAGTGACGTTAATGCGTTCTTATTTACAATAAAACTTAATGATGGCTTTACATATTGATCTATTCTGCACATATTTCTCGATGTCTTGGCTCTCAAGTCATATTTTATTCAGCAATTACTTGATGTAGTATTTGCGTAGTGGTCCTCTTCATTTCTTGCAATGAGTGGGTCGCATACACAGAAAAAGGACTTCCCCTAACGTATTCAGTGCTAGCAAGTCTAACCAAGTATATTTATCTGCACATGTAATAACAATATTAACGTACATGCATGCATCAATGTACCTATTTATCTTAAAAAACACATTATTAAACAAAATCTTGACTTTATTTTTTATTTCCGGTCTTTGACATTCCTATTATTGTTTAAGTGTTCACATATCGCACTGCATTATGTGAGCAAACTAAATGCGCCAATAAAGTATCCTTACACTTAATATAATCACAATTTTAAAACTGAACAATATTGGGGTAAATTATGACTCCAATGTGACCTCAAGAAGTAAAGTTAACAGCAATTGAATAGACGAAGGTCCAGTTTTAAAAGTGACAAACTGGCCTATACATGGCGCAAAAAGAATCCAGCAAGCGAAGCAAAGAGACAACGCAGTTTCTTCAATGAAGCGTTATTTAAAGCAGTTTTTTATTTCAGTTTTTACTTCTCTGTACTTTTCATAAATTTCATTTTATTTGTCGGTTCTTCTGTTTCGGTTTTCTTTTGTTCCTTTTGTTTTAAATTAAATACAAACGCATAAATTAGCCATTCACCACTCTCAAACCAGATGTCTAGTCTGTGGAGTTTTGAATAGGCCAGTTTGTCACTTTTAAAACTGGACCTTCGTCTAATCAAATGCTTGTAATTTTGCTTCTTGAAGTCACATTGGATTCAATGTGGTGCCATAATGTACAGGATTAGATAGTGCATCTATTAAAAAAACAAATTTACCCAAATTTTGTTCAGTTTGGAAATTGTGGTTTTTTTTCCAAGTGTAAAGATACTTTATTGGCGCAGTATAGATGCCAATACATGTAACATCTCAACTGCTGGTTTGCTTGCTTAATTGAAGTATAATTGACGGATACTCTCTGGGGATACATATCATTTTACATTTACACCATTATACATGACTGAAGTGTTTAATATTTCATACTTGAAAATTCTAACATTTCAATTCTTAACACTAAGCTGCAAGTTAATTGTGTATCTAATAATTATTAAATACATAACAGAATATTTCTCTTGGATACTTAATAATCTTGAGATGAGGCTGATAGCGTTAACGCACACTAGAAATTGTATTCGGCAGATTGTTGCTAAACTCTCTCCCGTAGGCCATTGATCTCCGTTCGGTGTTCAAACAATCTATTTTCAACCCCATCAATATTGCCATGGTTCAACACATTACCATTTTGCAATCTCTCCGATGAATCTAGGTTAGCGCCCTGTCACTTAGTGCAGGAAATCCGTCGCGATCCACGTAATTTACTTTTTTAATCTATTTAATTGTAACCTGTAAGTTGTTGTAATTCTTTAGGGAATACATAACAGATGCAAATATCTAATTGATCCGTGGGTGAAAAGAAGAAATATTTAAGGTAGAGTTACATTACATCGCTGAGCGATTTGTTTTTCGTGAAACATGTAACGCCTTTTCCCTACACCAAAAGAAGGGGTCGACCTCATTGGTTGAATAGTGATGGCTCGTAAGTCAGCGATTAAGTCTAAATGCAAAATAAATGATTGTGATATTAAGGTAAGAGACGTTGACGATGTATACCCGAGGTCATCATTATGGGAAATCAAACCATAAAAGGAAGCATAAAAGATAAAAAATAAATAAATGAAATGAAAGTGGTATAATCGACGGGAATTATTAGTAGAGAAGAAATATTTAATCAATTAATTATAAGGAAAATAATTAAATGTAATGACCAAAAATTATGGCAACGACAATGCTATTATTGTAGGAAATAAAAAATCTATATTCAAAATTATGATTGAACCAATTATCACAGTACTGATACAACAATTTAACACAACAAATATAAGTTTTCATACGTCAATCATTTTCTGTTGACATATTCCATTTTAGCATTCCAGGTGGAATCTACCTATGTTGCTCGAAGACATTGCCTAGTCTGTTGCATCGTTACAGCAAATCGTTACAGAAAGCACGTCAGAGTTTGACTACAGAAGGGGAACATTACTATAATAATATCGGAAAATAACTTCATGTTCAAATTCGATATACATAGATATTTCCTCGGAGTGTGTGTTGTGGGAATCATTTATGCAAACTATGATAACTATTAGTATTACTTATAATAACACAAATAAGTAATGTTTATATCGTTTTATTTTCAGTGCAGTTTAATCTATCGATATTTCTCTATTGTTATTTGGCGGACTGTTTTAATCGTTTAAATTAAATGGAAAAAAATGGTCAATGATTACCAAAATATCTGACATCAAAAGCAAACAACATCTTCCTCTTTCCCCACTTAACAAATAATTCTGATCTTTTACTACATCTTTATGATTCAATGTGCAATTATGTATTGACAAATTTACATTTCAGCCACCCTACACACACGATCTTTAAATATTGTAACACTTTAGGGAGTCGAGGTAGCACAGGTAATACAGCCTTGTCCAGTTGGAGGTACCCGGATTTCTAATGTCATTTATTGAATCTCACGGCGTAAATGTGCATGGGGATATTGCATTGAGTATCTGGCGGGAAGTAATGCAGCAAATTGAATTTAAAAGGGAAAAGATGAACGCAAATAATAATAGTAATAGAAGAATGTTTTTCTAGAATTTATTATGTTACAATTATTGTAGTCGCCATTCATAATCATCGCTCCAGCGACCCTTTACAATGTATTATGGAAGAAGAGTACAAATTGAAGAAATCAATTGTGAAATTATTATAACCATGATAATAACAATACAAGTGAGAAGAAAGGTTTTTGTTAGCATTTAACAATAACTAATAACAATGCTTTTATAAAATAAATATATATGAAATATATGAATACATTTTAGGGTACCGGTACTGCTCACGTTAGAAGAACAAATTAAATTGATTAAAATCAAAGTTGCTAATTTTTTTTTTACATTAAGCTACTAACAATGCGTGTCAGTGGTCAGTGTCCTCGCTTGAAGCAAACACGCATATGAGTGTACTAAATCACGCCTGAGGAATACTTTATGTTATCCATACAATATTGAAACCAGGGCATCGTTCTCTCTTAGTTGAAGCATAGATTATCATATGGTTGAAGGATGAATGCAATGACACAAAACATTTAATGTCGTATCGCGCAAGTCTATAACCCGAACTCTTTCAAGCAAAAGCAGCTGGGTGCATATCGCCGTGGAAGTAGTGGTGTAGCATCTTTAATATACCATATCGATAGGCGAATAACGTTTGAATCTATTCCCTGTAGAAGTGACGTAGTAATTAATCCTGTTACATCACTACTTCTAAGGCGACTTGATGGCCATCCGAGAACATTTAGTTTTTGGGACTATGCATTAACAGTTTAATATATACATTATGTTTTGATATTGGCGCGAGCGAACGTTAAATAAGGAACACGACAATAATAAATGGAGCAGTGCTAGAAACTCCGCTATGCTCATGTGGCCTTAGACGAATGTAAAAATAACATGGCTGGACAAAAATTATATCTTCTCTGTTTAGTTAAGTTTTTTATCTCTCTCTTTAAAAGTTATTCATCGGAAATTCAATTCGTATTCAAGTTGTAGAAATGT
The DNA here is from genome assembly GCF_039555335.1 of Amphiura filiformis. Classification (NCBI taxonomy): domain Eukaryota; kingdom Metazoa; phylum Echinodermata; class Ophiuroidea; order Amphilepidida; family Amphiuridae; genus Amphiura; species Amphiura filiformis. The sequence continues at coordinate 22,416,526 of NC_092629.1, forward strand.
TGGTATTACTTACGTTCTGATGGCAGCATTGACATGTAATCTCGATTAGATCTTCCTGACGGCTTGTTAGATTTAGAGGAAATGTAAAGGAATCGTTTTTCATTACATTTTTGACTGAAACTGTCAGGCAAATAAAGATGTCATGTCGTCCCACCATGCATAGCAGTTAGAACATAAGTGACGAAAATAAATCACCAAACATTTTACAAGGAATATCTTTGTGACACGAGCTGGTCTATGGAGGCCAAACGTGGCAAATATGAAATTGAGATAAAGTAAAAAATGTGACACGATCAAGGGCAATGAGTCGGATGTCGCTAATATTGATTTTGAGATATTGGCAAAGAAAGTGTTAAAATTCTTTTGTTTTATATTGTTTTCAGCGGATGATAAATTGACGAAACTTCCCAAATAAAAGTCGTATCAACATATCAGTTTCTGACAGCTCTAAATGTCCTCTTTAGAAACATGTGTACAACTTTTTTTCGACCAAGGTCGACATGTGACTCGTTCCCCTTGATAGTGTCACAAATATGGAATACAAAAAGAATAACATAACTTATTCATTATAGTAACTATTTTTTTAAATGCGTTCATTGGCCTCCATGAACCAGATCTACCACACATGATGTTTGTCCCGAAACAATACACATTATTTTATATACGTGATGTATATTACCAAACACTATTTACGTCTAAGAACATCAGTTGTTTTATGTTTTATGCCTTACTAACATGCTACAGTCGGTAGCATAATTTGCTCACAAAAAAATACAGTTACACGAATGAAGTACCTTACATAATATATATTGTATTAAATGCTGTATTATTGGAACCATTTTCTCCTTTAATTTCTTATAAAAACATAGTATTAAACAGAATTAACAAAAAATTGTAATCCCCATAATAATTTTGAAAACAAAATGACAGAAGCACAAAGTTTGTATTGCATTACATAACTTAGAAGATGCATCCGTGCTTATAAAGAGAGCTATTATTATATCTAGAATTCTGGGACAGCTATATTGACTTCTATGGTCTTCAAGTAGTCGTATATAATACAGTAAGAATTAACGATAAATGTCCCCAGGTATGTTTTATCAGAGATGTTGCGACATAATATCAAACGATTTCAATCAATTTTCTTTAAACAGTTACAATGTGCATCAATTTCATTTGGTTTGAAACTGAAAGAACATCACGAATTCTTCATTTCCTGGAATAAAGTGAATAAGACGGAAATCAATAATATGTCATTCCAAGTTTTACAGTACATTACTATTTGATAACTAACAGATACTTTTTCTTTCACAGACGGTTAATTTAACTTTGTTTCATAAAAAACAAATCTATTACTGTGTACGTAACTTGGAGGGGAATTGATACACAGTCTAGCATTATGATATAATCCGATCACTCACCTATGTATAGCAAAACTCCCGGTGACACTTTTGATGGATTTTGGTTCTATTTTGATCAAATAATCATCTTTGTTTGTTATTAAAAATCTAGCATATATTTGCGCGACTTGTTTACTTGGTATGTAATAATATCATAATAATGTCGAAAATCAGCAGGATTTACGTAATTCATTATAACGATAAAGTTTCATAGAAATGAGACAATTTTGAATTATCATAGTTTGATCAATTCTCATCGCTTTAAAAACAAATCTCATTTGAAATTTGCATTAGTGAAAGTACCTATAGCGTTCAGAGTGACAAGTTATTAATCTGAAGAAAAAGTATAATATTAAATCCAATAAATTTAGGCTTGATATAGGTTAAACTATGGTTTTGAAATATATATCTCTTCTTAATAAAACACGCTTGATAATTGGTTTATTTAACATAACACTTGCTTGAAAGTGTTGTTTCAATAATTATCTAGACACATTGACGATACATTAAAAGTAAACTCTGTGCAGTGGTTGTAAATCCATTAAATTGAATCAAATAAAGTACACTTTCATCCCCTCATAACGATGATAAATACTCTTAAATGATGAAATTAATGTCTAACTTATTATAGCTTAAATTGTGCTTTGCACTGCATCACCTTGTATCCATATTCATTAAGTTGGGATATCACATAATGACATGAATTTGATTAAAACATTAAGTAGTAGATACTTAGGCAATGGGCCCAATTATTGACAAGTTGATCTTTTGGAGATAATTGATTTGACATTAAAACTCCATTGACTTTAAAACATGGTAACGAATCCTAAATTTGGGTTAGTGTTTGCGGGTTGGAATAAGACTAAGAGTGTTTTATAATTTCAACCGGTAGACACCATATTAATTATTCTTGCGTGAGGTGATAATACATCATCATCATCATCATTAACCTATGATATATTCGACCCACAGTGTCCGTCTTTCGTTTCCTTGTTTTGTCTTCTCTGACATACGATCACATATATATAACATAACCAAACGCGTAGGAATAATGAGAGTTTTCGAAAGGTTGATTGGATATTGGTGCTGGTTTGTGGATGCAACAATGCGATATGAATGGAAGAATAGGACGTTCCAACATACTAAATTATTAACTCAGTGACCTACCTACACAGCGTAGTAAAATTAATTACAGTTAGGTGAGAAAAACAGTTACACAGCGGGGAATTATCATAGTTTGATCAATTCTCATCGCTTTAAAAAAAATCTCATTTGAAATTTGCATTAGTGAAAGTTATTAATCTGAAGAAAAAGTATAATATTAAATCCAATAAATTTAGGCTTGATATAGGTTAAACTATGCTTTTGAAATATATATCACTTCTTAATAAAACACGCTTGGAAGTAATTGGTTTATTTAACATAACACTTGAAAGTGTTGTTTCAATTATCTAGACAAACTGACGCTACATTAAAAGTAAACTCTGTGCAGTGGTTGTAAATCCACTAATTGAATCAAATAAAGTACACTTTCATCCCATCAGAACGATGCTGAACGAGAAATAATGATTCGATGATGATATTAATGTCAAACTTATTGTAGCTTAAAATATCCTTTGAACTGTATCACCTTGTATCCATATTCATTAAGTTGTATGGGGATATCACATAATGATATGAATTTGATTTAAAAATTATGCAGTAGATACTCAGGCAATGTGCCCAATTATTGACAAGTTGATCTTTTTGAGATAATTGATTTGACATTAAACCTTAATTGACTTTAAAACATGGTAACGCATCCTAATTTGGGTTAGTGTTTGCGGGTTGGAATATGAGTACATCATCATCATCATCATCCTATGAAATGTTTGACCCACTGTGTCCGTCTTCTCTTACATACGATTTGATTTGATTTGATTTGATTTGATTTATTGATAATCCAGGCAAACATACATACAATAACAGAAAAAAATCCTTAAAACAATTAACACATCATATAACCAAACGCGCGGGAATAATGGAAGTTTTCGAAAGGTTGATTGGATACGTAAATATCTTGATCGACCTGCCACTGAGCGTTTAATCCATGCATTCGTCACGCCAAGACTGGACTGTAACAATAGTTTGTTGCATGGTCTTCCAGCTGCTCAGATTGCATCATTGCAACGTGTGCAGAACGCGGCTGCAAGACTTGTGACTTTGACTAGACGTCGAGAGCACATAACACCAATTATACTTCGCCAGCTTCATTGGCTTCCGATCCAAGATCGCATTTGCTTCAAGATCCTACTCACCGCTTACAAAGTTCGCCATGGTATTGCACCCAAGTACATTTGTGAACTATTATCGGACTATACTCCGGCAGTAAATCTTCGCAGTTCTTCGCAGCTCCTTTTCAGGCCCGGGCCTCGCACCAAGACCAAGTACGGTGATCGGGCCTTCGCCGTCGCAGCACCCCGATTGTGGAACAACATCCCAAAGACAATCCGGGGTGCTTCATCGGTTGGCAGTTTTAAATCTAAATTGAAAACATTTTTGTTTAAATAATTTGTCGCCATAACATTTTTTGCCGTGTGTCTGAAATATGTTTTGTTTAAGGTTACATTACTGTTACATTTGTGTGCATAAACTGTTGTTTTTAAAGGATATTTTGTTCAAATAATGTTCGCCATAACATGTCGTGCGTAAGGTTACATTACCAATGATCACTAGTAGTATATTTGTGTGCATAAATTGTTGTTTTTAAAGGGTATTTTTAAATAAGATTTCTGTGCTGGTCATGGTGTTCTATAAATTGTTTTTAATATGTATTCATGTATCTTGATATTTGTAAAACTTTTTTGTTATTTTAATGTACAGCGCTTTGAAACTGCGTTTATAGCGCTTTATAAATGTATTTTATTATTATTATTATTATTATATTGGTGCTGGTTTGTTGATGCAACAATGCGATACGAATGGAAGAATACGACGTTCCAACATACCAAATTATTAACTCAGTGAGCTACCTACACAGCGTAGTAAAATTAATTACAGTTAGGTGAGAAAAACAGGTACACAGAACAGTTACGGTGTTTAGTCTGTACTTCATTGGTAAAATGGTAGCTGCAACCCAACGTTGTTTTTTGCGACCTTTGTTTGTTTTTTGAGACCTTTGTTTGCCTTTTGAGACCTTTGTTTGCTTTTTGAGACCTTTGTTTGTTTTTTTGAGACCTTTGTTTGTTTTTTGAGACCTTTGTTTGTTTTTTGAGACCTTTGTTTGCTTTTTGAGACCTTTGTTTGCTTTTTGAGACCTTTTTTTGATTTTTGACCGTTTTGACAGGGAAAGCCCCCCATACGTTAACTGCTCGTTTGAAAAGAATCAATCAGCGAACCATTTTTTTCTGAAATGAGAACAATGTAACCTTTAGATTTTGTATACCACTGCATTAACTACGTACTAAGCACAAAATGTTTGACATCATTCGCAAAAGATTTCCAAAGGTTGCCGGAAAACGTTCAAATGTTTTAAACTTTTAAAAAGTCGTTCTGGTTGCTGTGATACGCTTTCGCATAGACCCCTATATGGTAAATTATTCTGAGACGAAAATAGCTATAGCCCATTGGCACAGAGTCTACACTAAAATGAAAGTTACACAATAGCAGCTGCAGTATTGAGCCTGTAAACAAACCCGATATGACCCTTAATCTAGGTATTTTCACCGAAACACCTGCCGTGGGTAACAATAGCAGCATTTTGTCGATCACCATAAGTGATTGTGTTCAAACTATGCCTCATTTCAAATATATAGTTTTAGTTTTGGTTTTGGTTTTGGTCACGTGGTTTCCTATTGTCCTGCCAACCACTTGAATCATAAGATATCGAACTCATTGTTTCTGCCTTTTGTTTAAAACCGAACATTTGTGTCAGTCAGTTTCGGTTTTGGTTTCCGTTTCTTATAAGTGGTGTGGATCGTAAAATTATTTGATTTGAAGTTACCTACTCTAAGTATACAAAAGAAATGTTTAAATTTCGCAGTGCAATATTCACGAGCAGAGAAGTCGAACAAAGCAGTCTACATTTGAAAGCATTGATTTAGTTTGAAAGCATTGACTTGAGACTACGAATTAGCCTAAGCTGATTTCACTGTGAAAATATATAGACCATCGAAATATTTCCACAGACATTACAATAGGCACTTGACAGATTATGACTTCAGTGTTATAAACACTATTATACACAACTCTATTTATGTGCATGTCGCATGACGGAAGATCAATATCATAGAAAGCTGGTTTAAACTAACTTTTATTCAATTTATTTATTGGAGAATAGAGAGAGAGAGGGAGATAGAAGAGATCGCCAGGGAAAGAGGGTATGTGTGGGTGAGGGGGAGGGGGTAAGGGTAAGGGAGAAAGAGAAACAGAGGGGAGAGAGCATTGGAAGTGGGAAGGGAAGGAGGGGGATAGGGGGGCTCAAGAGTGGAGTGGAATAATAGGGAAGAGTCGATATCGAGTGTGGGGAGGGGGGAGGGAGGAGGTTATATATAGGTGGCGGAGGGAACATAGGTAAGAGGTATGGGTTGTGCTTTTCGGGGAATAATCTAATTCATAATCAAATCATCTACATCATCATGCATCGTTTATATTTCAGACAAATAAACAAAACACTCCCCCACCCCTCAATATATGCACATGATGTCTATGCATAACTTATCAAACGAATCTCGGAACTCGGGTGTAATTTTATGGTGTCATGGAAGTGTGCCACATACGGCAGAGAGCATCAAAAGTCGTCCGCGTTGATAGATATCGATAATGAAAATGTTAGCACAATAGGCTATTATATACGTATGGTTATAGGCCATTATACTTTTGATTATATATACCCTCTGTGTCCTCCCAGCACAATAGTGTTATGATTGCATACCAGTTCATCTCCACATTTTAATCCCTTGATTTTTGGTTTCTGAACAATAGAGAAACTAAAACTATATATTTGAAATGAGGGTATCTATAATTATAAAGAGTGACTGATGCGGTTTGTATTTAGACAACTTCAAATGTTAAGCAAAATAAAAACACGGATATCTAGACAGAAATAAGTTACACAGAAATTTACCAGATTGTATTTAACCCTGAAAGCTATTGAAAGTACTATGGTATTCTGGGATAGCTTGTCTAACTTATCTGGTTTTCGAGTAGACATCTATAAGGCAAGCAAGATTAACGATAAATGTCCCCAGGTATGTTTTATCAGAGATTGTTGCGACAAAATATGAAACGATTTTAATCAATTTGATCAACAAATTACATGTTACATCAATTTCATTTTTTTTTTCATTCGACTCTGTAACAACATCCTTGAATTATTCATTTCCTGGATTAAATAAGACGCAAATCAATAGTATGTCATAACAAGCAAAACCACAGTACCAACTTGTTGATTGCTATAAGATACTCTGCTTAACCATTTAAGTAAGTGTTATGTGCTTTGGTTTGACAAAAATACTTTAAGTACTTAGTAACGTATTTTGTATATAAATTGCTAGAGTTTGACTTGGAGGGGAATTGATACATAATCTAGCATCAAGAGATAATCCGATCACTCACGTATGTACATGAAAACATGTTGTGCTCCCGGTGATACTTATGATGGATTTGTGTCTTATTTTGATCAAATCATATGCTTGTTATCAAGATTCAATATATTTGCGCGAGTTGTTTATTTGATACGCAATCATAAAAAATGTCGAAAGTTAAGTGGCTTAAGGCGTGTCGAAGTAGTCATGGTCGTTCAACTCAATTTTTTTTGTTCTAGATTTGAATGGATGAGGAATGCAGAAGTTCCAATTTCAAAAAATGCTTAATATATTGCTGTTCTTGAGATATGAGTCGCTTTGAATATGAAGATGTCTTGCTTCGACACCCTTTACATCATAACTTAAGAACCACAAGACCTATCAAAGTGTAACTGTGATATTTGAATTTTAATCAGCACGCTTCAAAATATCTACAGCAATTTTCGCCAGAGGTCATTAGGTATGAAATCAAAAATCAACTGACGGTAACCGCCGGATTCGCACGGTTCTTTACGGTTCCGTCCGGTTGGAGCCGGTTTCTATTGCTCAACCGACAGTCGTGTTTTGGTGTTCTCAGATACCTCGAATCACAACTAACTACTCTAACCGGCCTCAGTTATAATTTCGTTGCTGTAATAGTTCTTTTCATTTCCATTTCTCCTTTTATTGCGACTTCTCAATCGTTTTCCCCATCTCATCAATATGTCTTGATTGGCATACGTCTCAATTTGTGTACGTATAATTGGTTTGTAAATAAATATGCTTTCAGATAAATAAGACAGAATTCAGTTTAAGGGGACAGGTTAATGTCGCGTTCCCCGTTTGAGGGGAGTTGTTCCACAATTGGTCTGAATAAGGTAATTTTCAAAATTTCTAAAACTACCTCTCTGACACGGAGAGAGGTGGGTCGATATATTTTGTTGTGCCAATAATTACAAGTAGAATACAAGAACAAACAAATTACTAGCAATGGACGGACGCTGCATTTTAAGTGTACTTTTCGGTGCAGACATTAAATAAGCACGTTCGCCAATTTAAATGCTATGATGATATCTTGCTCTGCAAATACATATATCCAAACAGAATTCGACTTAAATATTCTGTTTGACAGCTAGAATATATTTTACCACGGATTGCTACCTTTCGAATAAAGTATTCAGACGTCCATTAAGTTGGCCCATACTATTGCCAAACTAAGTATGGCTTAAATTGAACAGCTTACCACGCTTAAGAAAAGTTACAGATGGTCACTGAACCTCTTTATTATTATGATATAAATAAATTATTTGACAATTACAAATTAGGGCATCATATTGCCAATATTATATTCACAAGGTATCGCAGCATTAGGGGAATAACTAGTACATAATATGCTTCTATATCTAGGTTAATTAAAAACGCTATTATGTATCTCAAACCTGACCAAACAGCTGGCAAGTCAACAACTAGTTCGGAACATCTTGAATGTCTTAGCAAGTAGTGTTATTGTCCATGGTGAACATGGTGAAGGGTAAATATTAATAGGGGTGTGTCGGGAGATGGAGTAAAATAATTGTTGGATAGAAATTGAATTTGCTTAAAATGGCAGATTGTGATGTCAAAAACGTTTTGTGTTTGCTAGGTTGGTGTAAATCTAGAGGGAGAACAGGTCGACTGTTCAGTGCCAGAAGTGGGTAAGTGCAATAGCGGCAATGTGAACATAGTTTGGCAATTTAAACAGTATATTGTATTCATCTACACATGGCAGCTACACATGACAGCTATTGCTCTTACGAGATGATAATATCTTCTTGATCATTGGATGACAAAAAGGAAGAAAAAGCTCAACTGAAGCTAAATCACAGTACATACCTAACTAAATATGAGTTTTTAAAATCCTCTGTATGCTTGCTCCAGCTTTCAATAATCATTCTCTGCCGGCATATTATATTTGAATAGAAAGCTACAGGTGGAACATACACATGTCGCTCGAAGACATTGTCTAGTCACTTACATGCAGGTGCAGGGAATCTTCACAAATAGCACGTCAGCTATTGACTTGGAAGGGGGAAATAGAATAATATCCAAGAAATTACCTTCAGGTGGGAAAATGATATGCATTAATATATTCCCGGGTTGCGTGTTGTAGTAATTGTTTATGCAACTTATGTCGATCGCTTTTACTTAAAATAACTCAAATAAATAAATCAAGTTTATATTATTCGTTTGCAGGGCATTATGATAGTAGTTAAAACATTTTATCAATATTATATTGAAAGGGAATATGTAGTCTGTTTGTCGTTCGATATTTTGTGACGTACTCCTAATTTTAGAAAATTACAGCGCATTTTTTTGTGTGAAATTAGCAAAGATATTATACTGTTTTGCCAAATAAAACATAGCTAAAATCCGTATCCTTTAGTTAGCTCTAACTGGCAATAAAAGTGTATTTGTTTTTGCATTTTGAGGAAAATGGACCAAAAACATAATGATTTTACATGTTTTTTTACAATTTATTGTAGTCACAAAGTTCTACATTTTGTAAAGTCTAAGCAGTCAAAATCTTGGGTGTAGGTACGAGTGAAGTCCAAATGTGCTCCAAATGAGATTGCATAACTTACAATTACTCTTAGAACAAACTTTTGGGCTTTATTGTCAAAACGTACGAAAAGTGCCTTAAAATCGTATGTTTTAGCCCTTATTTCACCTATTTGAATACATGAATTTTGAATTTCATTGCCAGTTAAAACTAATTAAGGGATTATGATTTAACTATGTTAATTTAGGGTTATATGTTTTTAATCCGACAAAATCACTGCTATATTTTTCTGGAAAAGGGAGTAGTTTAATCGTTTAAATTATCAGATGATGGGTCTAACGTCTAACGAAATATCTGACATCAACAGCAAACAAAATCTTCCCCTTTTAATTAAAGGAATAATTATCACCTTATTCAACATCAGAATTATCCCATGTAAAGTTTCCTTTAAGAAACACCCCATACCCGCAGCCTTTATAGCTCAATACTGTCATGCTGATATGAGATGCATTAACTACTGTCAATATAGCAACACTTTGGGGAACACAGGTAATACAGTCTTGTCCAGTTGGAATTACCCGGCTTCAATTGCCATTTATTGAATATCGTGGCGTAAATGAGCATGGCGATTTCTGGCGAGCGAGATGAACTTATTTAATTGAAAAGGGAAAACATATAAACAACAAGTCATGCTATTGCATATTACATCATTAAAATGTATTTTAGGCTTTATTTATTTGATCATGTCAATTTACAATTACATTCTCCATTCATAATCATCGCTCCACCGACCCTTTATTAAATATAAATAGTTTGAGGAAACAAAAGAGAGGATGAAACAAAGTCATACTATTAATTAAATTAGCATTATTCATAACAAAACATCATCACAATATAAGTTTAATACATTGTACATCTAGCTAATGGTTAGTAACGTTCACATCAAATTAAAACCAAACTTAACATAGCACTGCTCATTTAAATGCTTTTCAGTGCTTATAGTCATCATCTTAAGAAAGCAGGCATATTTGTTTTAATAATGAACGCGGGTCTGAGAAATATTTCATTTTATCATAGAATATTTATACCAGGATGTCCATCCCTCGTGAAAGATGGACACACGGCACGCAACGTTTACTGCCGTGTCGCGTAAGTCTAATGGAGAGGACTCTAAACTCGTTCAAGGAAAATCAGCTTAGTAAAATAAAAGAATATAATAATATAATAATGGTAGAGACATCATAAATATTCATATTTTAAAAGATGTTTTGATATTCGGCCGAATAAAAGGGAATAAGAAAATAATAAGGGAACAGTCTAACTAAAATGACTGGCATATTCTCTATTTATTATGTATTTTTCTCAAAGTTTTTGAAGCAAAGGAAATTCAATTCATTTTGAAGTAATAGAACTTAACGAATTACGTTCTGATGGAAGCATTTGGTCATACGATTTCTATTATATCTTCCTCGCGGCTTATTAGATATAGAGGAAATATATTAATATACAGGAATCGTATTTCATTAGATTTTAGGTTCAATGTGATAATGTAATATCATCGCGCCATGCTTTGTCGAGTGCAACCTGCTTGTAGTGCAGGGCGATATATTAAAAAAATCTTTAAGCTTTTGCTTTGGTAGTTAACATGTTACATCATCACTTCTACGGCGAATGTAAGTGCGTATCACCATTTGGAATATCTTCTCTTTGTAAAGGCCAGTACGTCATTTTGAAATTCTCATCAATAGAGATATGATGAACATACGTATAATTAGCAGATTTTTCATCTATTGTTCAGTTTTAAAATCACGAGCTCTTTGCCCAGTGTAAACTTTTTGTTTTCGCAGTATGTACCGTGACATTATCTGTCACAAAACATTCTGCCTTTCAGGTATATTCGCGCCACGCGTCAATCTCTCTCCCTATCTATTATATCCCCTGCATGGCGGGTTGAAGTTTTATACGCTGTCTTCAACATTGTTCACCCCTATGATCATATTCATCCTTTCAGTAAACATACATCTTTGAAAGGTGTATTACACTATATGTGACGTGTCATGTCAAAAGCAGACACTTTTGGGCAGGATCGTGAATGGAGAAATAGCCAAAAATCTGTCAGGGGGCGATTTTTTCACAATTTGGGTTTGTTACGAATTTGTGATATTATTAATATTGTCTGATAGTTAATATAACTGGCATCTTGTATTTTTGAGATATGTTTCAAGGTAATTCCTACCCTCAACATTGTCAATAATATTTTGAACGGCCGATATCTCAATTTCCAACTGTATAATGCCATAACTTATGAACTCAATATCTTCGTTTAGGAATATCCGATTTCATTGGAGAAAACGGCGTTGTGGAGCAAAATATCTCTATATTTAAGATATGTAAAAACCTCAAAATTGATAACCTGCCGAAAAGTGTCTCCTTTTGACATGACACGTCACATATTGTTAGACTTCTGTCATACTTCTATTTATCTGTAGGCATTATAATTGAATAGTAACGAAAGAAAATATTTAGACCAATATGTTCAAACATTGGGTTATTGCAGTTGAAATCCATACACCCCCCAAAGAAAGACATTGCCTTAACCTCTAAAACAGGAAATGTGAATTTCAAACCTGAATGATTGATTCCATTTTAATTTTAATTTTACTCTCCATGTGTTAGAGTTATGAGGTCATGTATTCGGGTAAGGATTTCAACTCAATTCGCCGTAGGAGTGGTGAAGTAACAAGACTAACTACCATACCAATATGTTAAAACAATAGGCTGCACTACAAGCAGGTTACACACATCACATGTATATTTGGGCAATCACTAAATACGATACCGCTCTTTTCCAACAATACTAATCTTACAGGTGCGAGTGAACAGCATGATATGAATATTTTATTAAATTACGGAGGTACTAGTGTAGTGAATATATCCAAAAAATGTTTTAGCCTATTGCTCTAGTAGTTAATTCTGTTCCCTCATCTCTTCTACGGCGCATATGATAAATTGCATGCAATACTTTGTAGTATGTCTTTAGTAAGAAACAAAATGCCATTTAGGCCCCAATATAATCAAAATGTTTACTGTACGGAAATAAAAAGTACTAGCTCCTTAGGTCATGTCTGACCAACTTCAGAAGGTCATGTGCCATTTACTTAATTAGGATATGGACATCGTGGCTAATGTCTCGCAGAACTGGACTAGATAGTGTCGGGTCCATCACATATATGGGTCTTTCGACGGCGCCGAACAAAATAGTTCCAGGATGACATAGTGTCTAGTCTACAGCTTTTAATTTTAAAATAGTTAAAGTATTTGCTAAAAAGATTTCTATATTAGTGTCTTGGTTTAGCAGTCAGTGTTGCTGATACCTTACAAGCAGTGAAAGAAGCACACAGGCTTGGCGAATCAACAATTAACCTCCTAGTCCGTGCCAAATGTCCCACGTCAGCTACGTTTAGCCAACAGAGACACTTCATTGATAACCCATCCAATACTTATTGATGTATGTTGCTTCATCAACTCGTAAAGAAAATATACTTTGAAACAATATCCAAAACCGGGATCTAAAGTTAAAAATTCATCATGAAGAGTCTATGAAGCCGTGGTAAACGATCTCATGTTATAAACTTGAACTAACACAAGTTGGCGCTTTAACCTCAGTGTTGGCAGCATTGTACTCTATTGTAAATGATTTCTATACATCTTGTTCTGGATCGATGAAGATACAAGAGGCTGGGAGGAAGCCAAAATAAGAGACATTAAATCCAACAGAAAAAGAAGACACATAAATGAATCAATATGGATAAGAAAGAGGGGGCAGGCTATTACACTAAACAGGGATTGTTGCAAATACTTCCTTCCGCATATCTATGATCAGTTATTAACAGCGCCATCTACGTCAGCTACCAGCAAAAGACGAGAAAGGTCAAAGCTGATCATTCGATGAGGTATGTTAACATCACCTTTTCTTGAATTTGTGTAAGAACATTAATATAATTGTATTTGGACAATCCTATTTGCGGAAAATAGTTCTGAAATGAGAAAACGAAAATGTTTACCTTCAAAGTTTACCTCGTGTACAATGCACTGCATAAATTACTACTATAGTATACCGAGAAAAGAATAGAAATAACACCAGATAGTACAGAATGGCCAGGAGCTCCCGTTGAAATGAAAGTTACTCAACGCCACCTGAGGTAATATGTCGGCAAACAAACCCGATAGATTATGAATTCAATTAAAAGGTCCAAGTAAAACAATTATCAGTAGCGACAATTGTTAGAGAACAAAAGCATATTGTATTCAAACAAATTCTCTTCCCTCATCACTTCTACATGTACTTCAAACAATTATAAATAATAGGTACATTTTGATACATAGCAAAGGTAAATCACAGTACCGATACAAAAACTTTACTTAAACGCTTCTGTATGATTATATCTGCGTCCAATCATTTTCTGCCAAGATATTCTATTTTAGCAGACAGCTACAGGTGTAATCGACACATGTCGCTCGAAGACATTGTCTAGTCAGTTACATGCAGGTGCAGCGAACATTCACAAAAAGCATGTCAGAGTTTGACTAGGGGAGGGAACTAAAGTAACATCTTAAAAACTACCTTCAAGTAGAAAATCGATATGCATAGATAGCTTCCCGGGGTGCGTGTGGTGGCAATTATGTATGCAAATTATGCCGATAACTATTCTTATAATAAAAAAAGGTCATATTTTTTACTTGCAGGGTATTTTGATAGCAGCAAAAACACATTGAAGAATTTTTTTGTCGATAGTATTTGAACATGTTGAAGGGAAAATATATAAGCTGTTTGCTATTTCGTGATGTAGTTTAATCATTGAATCATAGGAAAACATGTAGAATGTGTACCAAATATCTGACATCAGCATCAATCAAAATCTTCTTTTTTTTTAATGAAAGGATGGTCCCATGTGCATCGCCACGGTTACTTGTTACAGTTACACTGCGATATGAACTGCATCAAATATTATCAACATTTCAACACTTTGGGGAACTCATGTAGAACAGGTAATAAACATCTACCAAAAATTACTTACCCCTGAATAAGTTGGCCAATATTCCAAAACGGTTGATCGTATACCAAATGTAAAATATACAATTTACATAATTTGCGCATTATAGCACATCATTTGACACCTCATTTGTAGCAATGGACCCATTATTGGTGTCGGAGCGTACCTTTAAATGAAAATAACCCAATAAATTGATGAATGTTCTCAGTCATCCAGTTGCAGTAAAATGAAATTTGGAATTAAATCAAAATACTGGACAAGCCGATCCCTAGCCGTCCGTCACATGACCAATCCAGCGGGTCAGTTGCCTGATGAAGTGTGATGGTATCACACGCAACGTAGCATTGCTAAATATAGTCCAGTATTTTGATTAAATTCCAAATTTCAAAATAACCCAATATTTGAAAGTTGCAGCAAAATCATATTGTCTTGTATTTAGTGCCCATTGAAGGAAAAGTTTTCAGCTTTCATTGGATTGGTCTTCTTGTTTCGTGAATTTTGTGGACGTCTAAACATATGAAAATCAATAAAACGTCACATCAGTAGTCATTGTTTACATAATACCATATTAAAACATGACAATTTCGTGTATTTAGAGGGTGTGTGTGTGGGGGGGGGGGGAGGTCACAAGAAGTGGAATACCAAGGGTTACATTTGTTGGTAACACCTCTCAATCAGGACAATTTGAATCAAACTTTATCACTGACATGACATCTTATTGATTGCCGTTTTGGACTTTATTTGTCACAGAAAAATATTAAAATCTTCATGTTACAATTTCACATTGCGTGAATAATTATCACTAATGTGAATAATGACCATTGTTATTGATTATCACATGTTTTGATCCCCTCAAAGAGCATGAAACAAAAAGGACAAACTAAATCTGGCGTAATGACCATTCATTAATGGACGGGGTATCACTTTTTGGTAGATGTTTACAACCTTGCCATTTGGAGGTACCCGGACTTTGAATGGCATTTATTGAATTTCGCGGCATAGACGAGGATGGGGATATTAAATTAAGTAGTATCTGACGGACAGAGACGCAGACGAACGAATTGGTTCATATTTAGAGGCAATGGACATAAGCAAGTCACAATATTATTATTCAATTTAATGGGTGAGAATGCATTATACTCTAATAATTATTGTTACTGTTGAATTGTTGAACAATCCAAATGAACATGTTCAAAGAAAAAAAAACACGTTATTATTATTTTTATATTATGCGAGGAAGAGAAAAAGATTGAATAAATAATAATACAATTTATAATAACAATAATAATAATAATAATAATAATAATAATACTAATAATAATAATAATAATAATAATAATAATAATAAAAATAATAATAATAATAATAATAATAATAATAAATAATCCAAATAATATTTATAAATTGTTTCACGTTCCCAGCAAACACAAAAACGTTTTTAAAACGTTTTAAATAAGTTATATTTTGGGTTTTGGTTTAGGTAAAAACGTTATAATAACATTAAAAATTCGGGTTATATAAAGGTCATGAAATCGTTTTAAAACGTTTTGTATGAAAACACACTACAACAATATATTTAAAATGTTTTCGAAATGTCATTGTAAAATATTTTTGCAAACATTTTTGGCCAAATAAATTATTAAATAACATTATGTTAAAATAAATGGACCCAGCAAACAAAGAAATGTTCTTAAAATGTTTTTTTACAAAACGTTTTAATAACATTTAAATTTCGGGTTATATAAAGGTCGTGAAAACATTTTAAAAACATTATTGCAAATATTTTGGGCAAACATTTTTTGCAAAATATTTTTTCAACCCCAAAATAACATTCTGTTTAGAATGATTTGTACCAAGTTTTCAAAAATGTTTTTGGAATGTTATTACAACGTTTTTATACCCTTTATATAACCCGACATGTAAATGTTTTCTGTAAAACATTTGTGTTTGCTGTGCAGTAAATTACCAACAAATGTTTTTTAATGTTATGAAAACTTTTTATACCATTAATGTACCCTTTATATAACCTGACATTTAAACGTTCTCTGACAACCTTTTATAACCTTTTGCGAATGATGTCGAAAACGTTTTGTGTTTGCTGGGTTAATCTGGTAACAATGCTTGCCAGTCGACAATGTCCTCGCCTGAAGCAAACATGCATAGGATTATATCGAATACTTGTCTGTTGAATATTTCATTTTTACCATACAATATTTAAACCGTGACATTGCTCTCACTTGGAAGGTGAACACACGATATAAAGCGATTAATGTCGTATGGTGTAAGTCTAATGAGCATGACTCTAAACTAGCAGATTCACCTGAACAATACACTGATGGCCTAGCCACCCATAGTGGGTAGGAGAACATGAAAACTAATATGAGATACTGTATTAGGATCACATATTAAGTATCATGTGAGAGTATACTCTTGTACTCCAGAAGACAGGATCACATATTAAAGTGTGCGACACTATGGAATATAAAAAGCATGATATGGGTATGTTAAAAATTGAAATGAGGTATGGGGCTGGCTGTGGGTGGCTACGGGGCGTTATCTCAAGGAAAATATTGTTCAAGGTTGCGCCGCAGGCTTACAAAGAAACAAAAGCAATCAAGCTTAAACTTTAAATTAGCACCCGATAGAGGGCAGGGCCTGAAGAATGAGGGAAATTATGGGGTAAATATTTAACGGAATAAACTGCATAATCATATTATTTAGATTTATTCCGTTAAAAATCTTATTTTAACTTATCAAATTACTAGTTTTTATATTCTATGGTGTCAAATTTTTATTCACAACGTTGTAAATACGCATTAAATACGATTAATAACAACAGAGGGCGCTTTTTCTTTAATATGTGATCCTGTCTTCTGGAGTACAAGAGTATACTCTCACATGATACTTAATATGTGATCCTAATACAGTATCTCATATTAGTTTTCATGTTCTCCTACCCACTATGGGTGGCCTAGCATAGTGACATATTTATGTATGAATTGTGCACTTTTTTTTATATAAAGGTATCATATGTGGCAGGGTGGTAGAGTATCTTACTCATCAACATATCAATTTTAAACTGTAGACCATATCAGGTTCAGAATGTGCTAAATGTGATGCTTTTATAAAGAAGTGTACAATTGTTGTCTGTTGTCATTATCTGCTTGACTAGTAACAATATTCAGGTTTTCGGGAATTATAAACAGTAGAATTAGAGCGTATTTGGTGTTGGAGTGGCTGAGCATAGCAAGAACAACAATAAAACATTCCATAAGTATACTAATGTGATATTTAGTCCGCAAGATATACTCATGCGATACCCTCTTTGCATTTCCATCAACCTTATCTATTCCGAATTCAGTTGCATTAACCTGAATGTGTTAATTATCAATTATCAATCGAGTTATTTATTAGGTTATCACTCTCTAGTAAATATATCAGGCAGCTAGGAAGATAATAATTCAACAATAATTAAGTTATTTATAAATGTTCCCAAGTTCGGACAGTGGTCGAGGTCCAATGCTTTTTAACCTGTTCCAGAGCTAGTGGATGCTATTGAATAATATAATCCCAGCGAATAGCGAATTAATCACTGAGTTTCTGATATTGCAAAACGTTATATCCTCTTTGGAGAGGATACATAATAATAACTTAGAATTAAAATTCATCGAAAATTGCAGTGTACTATTGGATATCTGAATTGGCTTCTGTGGTGTTCGTGTACTTGTACATAGTTAACGATAAATGTCCCAAGGTATGTTTGATCGGAAATTCATGCGACAAAATGTGAAACGACTTTAATCAATTTATTCAAAGAGGTACGTGTTGCATCGATTTCATTTCTATTAGAAACTAAAAAAGCATTCCCAAATTCTTCATTTCCTGTATTAAATCTGATAAAGGAGACGAAAATCTACGATATGTCATCACAAGGAAACACAGTATACATGATACTGTATAAACTGTATAAGTAATTAGTACATACTTGTCTTAAGGGCTCTATCGCCCACCTTTGAATAATATTTCCGATCCCTTAATACTTTTATGGATTTTATTTCCAAGGTGACTGATTTAAAAAATACCCTTCAATGTACAAATGCAGTCTCATTTGTTTAACTTCTGATACAGCAATGTGATATCGATGCTGACTGGTTAATAAAATCACTATTTTGAATGGTATTAACATAATAATGTAGCAATATGAGATCATTTGATCACCCACGCCACGTATACCAAACAGTGCAAAGAAGCCTATATTGGCGAAATAGAACGCTCTCTGAAAACACGTTTTAATCTGTTGATCACATCAAAGCTAACCAACCATATCTCAACAAAGACGTGGCCGGTTGAAACTTTCAGGAGTCTACGAGTATGTTATCAGGTCAAAGGTCAAGAAATCGCGACCTGATACGGTCACTCGCTGATGAAAAATGGAGTACCATCTGAAAATTCCGAGGTAGAAATTATTTCTTTGTGTTTGGATCAAAAGTTTAAATCAAAACCACCCACGTATTTATTTCAAAGTTAGTTTGTGCTCGCGGTGACATTTAGCATTAAACATAATTTGCGCGACTTGATCAATTCTAAGCAATCATAAGTTTGTGTTTGTGGTGACATTTATCATGGATTTGATTTCATTTTGATCAAATCGTAATGTTTCTCAAGAATAAACATAATGTGCGCGACTCGGTCATTTCTATGCAATCATAATACTGTTGAAATTTAACAATATTTTTCCTGCGTTGTATTACCTTTCTCGCTTATATTTATCTTAATTGACATTCCTTCATCTCTCTTCGTCTTTTTCCTCGTAGACTTCCTTATTGTTTTGTTATGTTCAAGCCAAAATATACGATCTGATAATATACATTTCTTTTTCTTTTTCAAACCTGGTGGGTTTTTTTTTGGCATATTTGTTACTTGTTTCGTTATATTACCCTATCGACCTTTTGGGTTTTCCCTAATTTCAAAGAAATTACAACAAGGCTCTCCTTATAACTGCTACCTATTAAAAAGGGAACAAATAAATTGCTAATAAAGGGCATTGAATATTAGGTGTACTTTCGGTGCAGACTGATACATTATGTACACTTGGATAAATATCATACTATATGTAATTTAAATGCGCTGCTGATATTTCGCCTTTTAAATCCAATATATTCAAACAGATTTCAACTTGAATTTGATGTTTAGTTAGATGTCTGGAATATACGTTAAAGAAATCAGGCATCGCAATATCCGCACAAATTTGAAGAACATGAATTGTGACCTTTCTAACGTTTCAAATATTTTCTTTGTATACTTTGAATAATAATGTTTATTAAATTCGTTTAAATAAGTATCAAATCATATTTGGCGTGGCGAAGGCTGTATTTAACAACTACAACGTCAACCATCATATTGCAACCATTATCTATATAATGTCTCGATGTCTTCAGGGGGCGTATTGAGAGAGGTTATAATGTTCTTCTGTATAGGTTAATTAAAACACTATTATCCCAGACTATTAAACCTGACCAAACAAATGACCAACCACGCGATTGACCATTTCTCGAAGCATTTCCCTACATGCGTTAACCCAATGCGCACATTGTTAACTACTCGTATCATCGTTACTACAAAAGGTTACCAGCGCTGTAATTATGTACGCATCAGCGTTACATAAGGCTAAAAGAGAGCAAAGACTTTCTGGATTCAGCAACAACAGGGCTCACCTTATAACTGCTACCTATTAAAAGAGAACGAACACTTATGCTTATAAAGGGCACTGCATCTTAGGTGTACTGACGTTATAGATTGACACATCATGTACATTATGTACACTTGGATCAAGCTGTAATTTAAATGCTCTGTTGATATTTCGCTTTTTAAATCCAACATATTCAAGCCGATTTAAACTTGAATTTGATGTTTAGTTAGATGTCTGGAATATAAATTAAAGAAATCAGTGTAGGCATCGCAATATCCGCCCAAATTTGAACAACATTTTCGAACGAATTTCAAATATTATGTTTGTGTCATTGAGTTGAAGAATAAAGCTTAAAAATTCGTTTAAAGCAGTATCAAAATATTCTTGGAGGGGATAAGGATTTGCATACTTAAATCGTATAAATATGTTATTTAACAATACAACATTATCATATTGCAACCATTATCTTCATAATTTGTCACTAGGGCTTCAGTGGAGATACTGGGATAGATTGTAAGTTACTTCTATTGGGTTAATGAAAACACTATTATCCCAGGAGATGCGTCTAAAATCTGAACAAACAAATGACCAACCAAACAATTGACCATCTCCGGAGGCATTTGCCTACATGCGTTAACCCAGTGCGCACATTGTTAATACTCGTATCATCGTTACTACAGAACGTTACCTGCGCTGTAATTATGCACGAATCAGCGTAACATAGGGTTAGAGAGCAAAGACCTTCGGGGTTTTCCGTATGATGAACTAAATTTTGCAAAACATCTCACCTTTGAAATATTCGAGAATCATATCCCTTCTCTGTGACATTAAAAATAAGGTTAACAGGCGATCATATACTCCGGACTACGACCATCACTTTTATAGTAACTTAATACTTCATATTAACACATATCCTGGATATAATCCAGCCTATTTGGTTGATAGCATAATGAAACGTATTCTCGTATATCTTTAAACATGTTACATATATTCTGCCTTCCAGATAATGTTCGCGCCACTCATTATTCCCGCTCTTTTATATCGTCTGTACAGCGTATAAGTTTCATATTCGACCACCTGTCATTCAACATTATTTTCTTTCCATTTTCACCATTATGACAACATTTTAGTCTTTTGGAAAACATTGATATTGTATGACTTCTGTCTGACAGCTGTATGTTGTATACGGGTTGCATAGTGTACGACTTCTGTCTAACTTCTATATTTCTATAACGGATATTTGAATTGTTTGATCTGCTTCTCTTTCTCAGTTTTTTACGATATAAAGAAGAAAAAACAAAACAAAAAACAACCATATTGTTTCACTATATCCTAAATTAAATTCATATCCCATACTTTGCAATAGTATTTATACACTACTTATCACCGTGTGTTTTAAAAACAGAATGTAATATAATAACTTGATGTCATTCATGACAAACTTACGGTCATTTACTAAATCAGGAAATCGACACAGTAGACACTGGGCTGGACTAGATGACACTGGAGCTATCGAAGTCGCAAAAGTAAATTGTTCCAGGAAGACACACAGTCTATCTAGTCTATAGTTGCGAATTAGAATATAATAAAATCAGTCATAACGTCCTGTTTGACACCTGGATGTGTTAAAGCATTAGTACTATACATTATTACTTTTACTAATGTGTTTGCCCTTATACCACTTTAAGCATTGTAATTGTGTATAATGGGTAGACTTTTAAGAGGATTGTTATAGGTTACACTATGCTTTTGAAAATATATAATGCTCGGTGGAGATATTGGTCTGTTTAACATTATACAAGTTGAAAGTATTATTTCAAACGACTAAACATTTCGAAGGCAGATATCTTCGGTGGGAGGAAATACACACATTATGTAATTCCAAAGGTATTAAAAACAAAAGCGAGTTGGACAGTTGGTAAAAATCAACAAAGTTGAACAATGGTGGCGATATTTATCTTAAACCTTGTTAAAAAACCTTTATCATAAAATGTAAGGAATAAGTCATATTATTTTGGCCAATTTAAATATAGAATATATGTAAATATCGCCCTCAATTTGCACACAAATGTACAGTTTATGGAATAAAAATGACCACAAAAAGCAGAAAATAATGAATGATTTGATATAGAAACGAAAATCTATCTTTAAAATAACTATTAAATGTATATGTATTAGTGTGATAGCTGTTGTATTATCCCGGTCTAGAATTACACATTATATAATGTGTTTTGTTAGAAAAATTAATAAATGATCACATCAAACAACCTTGTTGCAAATCTAAAAACAAATTGGGAAATCAATTGGTGTCTCAGACTTATCCGATGAATAGTAACATAGTATTGTAACGTCGTGCTTGTTGTATTATTGGAATGTCAATCACCTAATCTGTAAGCATGTCATCAGTCTTGCAGTTGATATGTAGTGGTCCATTACTTATTACTTACGATTGCAGGCAATAAACAGTAACACACAGGATGTTAGCAACATCCAAATGTAAACAGCAAAAATTGCAAAAAGAGAAACAATATCAGCAACCACACTAGTTCTACAATGAAATAAATATGTTTCGTTGGGATTTGACTAAGTGTACCTCAATGCATACGCATTCATGTGTCGTACATACGTGGATGAAAATGAAAATAACCCTAGTATAGAGAGTTAAGTAGACATGAAATCCGATTGGCACAGAGTCCCTTAACTGAAATGAAAGTCACTCAATACCACCTGTGGTATAATACCGGCAAATAAGTCAGATATAGTTTCACCAACACAGCTTCTATGGATAATGATGCCAAACATTTTAAATTGGAACATAATCTACCCAAACTTCGTCCCGTGACATTAAACTTGGTATACCAAAAATGAGGTTAACATCTCCCCCTACAATCAGATTTGTTTTTTAATTTTGTATTTGCGTTTTTCTGGCACGCTAACACGCCCAAATTTACCACCGAACAAAGAACTAATTGTGGACGATCCTATCCTTTCCATTCTTCCTAAAACGAATCAAATTAGCTACCAAGTAACATGGATTGACGCAACGATGAAGTTTCTTGTTGGTGCTGTCATGGAACTATTGTAAGGTATGTTGATATCAATTTGGCACTTAGATTATATAATTTTATAATATTCAACCAAAAATTTGGTAAAGTATGCATGTCTCTATGATTATATGAAATTGTTTTAAGGAAATCCAAATGAAGGTGATGTTGTTGTTTCTGATGAATCTATGTATATTTTGTGTGCAGCAGAAGGTGTACATAATACAATGGTACTCTCAAACTATCGGCACAATGACATAAAATGAAGACTGGTACTGATTTTGTTATAAAGCAATAGAAAAGACCAATCGATATCCATGAACGTTGGTATTCTTAGAATATGCTTTTTATCTGCTTAAAATAGACAAAAGAAGATGCTACAAAATGAAGAGTGTGTGCTTTTAGACAAATTAAATGTTAATAAAACAAAATAATATTTATACAAAAAGGTACTACAATCCATGGGGGCCATAAAGGCGGCAAATTTGAAATTGAAATAAAGGCACAAATATGGAGTGAAAAAACAATAAAATACATAAGAAAATATACATCACAAAACTTCAGAAGTTTAGAACCAAGTTAATTTAGCTAGACCTTTGGTGTTTTCAGTATATGATAGCATAATGTTTATATAAGGTAGTAATTATATTAACTCCATTTTCAGAAATGGCTCCTTTAGGCCCCCATGGAGCAGATCGTGTCAGAAATAGCTCAAATGAAATCTGTGTGTGTCATATCAATGTGTTTTTTTGAATCGTGTGATAACAGTAAAATATAACGCGTAACATATTGCATCAATAGATTTATTGAATGATTATCCTGGAAGCAGTAAAATGGCATTCGTTTTTTTTAATTTAGCCGAATCTCTTCCAAAATGTATTCTTTCATGGTTATTGAGTGGGAACTAAGTTCAATGTCAAGCAATATACAAGAAGGGCTCAAATTATATTAAGGGCTCAGATAGCGTCTTTTTCACGTATTTTTATGTGACCTGAGAGCACATCAGACTTGACAAATATTGACCCTTTGAATTACTGATACAGATCCCCCCCCTCCCAGCACCAAAATGTGTATGTCTTTTTGGGAAAAATGTATATCTTCAATATGAAAGGTCCACATTTTCAATTGATGGTTGGCTTGTCATCTCAGCTACATAAACATTAAGTACACATCTGTATATTGTTAAAGCTTACTTCGAGGACTGTTTATTATGAACTAAATAACAAAAATATCAAATTGTAATATTTGCCATAACATTTGTATTATATTGAAAATAAAAAAAAAACATCATTATTTGATATAATTGAGTTCGCTTCTTGTCATCGTATTGCACAAAGTAAAATATGTGACCTAATTGTTTGTCACTGTCCGAAGAATACTCACCGTGGCCAATCTGTTGATCAGTCAAAGTAATCTGGCAAGAATGCAAGTTATGGCAAGTTATGGTCTTAGTGATATCCTCCTATCATACATGTAGAAAGTTGAATGTAGATTTAGATCCTACTCCCTATTCCAGAAAAATACTCCCTATTCCAGAAAAATACAGAACTAATTTTTTGAGATAAAAAAAATATTATCCTGTTTTGCCAAATGAAATATAGCTAAATCCTAATCCTTTAGTTAGTCCTAACTGGCAATAGAAGTAAAATTTTAATATTTAGCCAATTTTTGGAAATAAGGGTCAAAAACATGTGTTTTTAGAGTGTTTTTCATATATTGTGACAATCAAGCCCAAAGACTTGTACTAAGATTTATTTCAGTTTATGCATTCTAGTTTTTGGAAAGACATGTTTCATTTTTATAACCAACTATTTAAAATTATATAGTAACACAAAAAAGTGGGAATTAGAGCAAAATTGCGACATCTACTCATGATTTTGAATGCTTAGACTTGTTCCAAGTCTTTGATTTTTATGACTTGATTGTGATATGAATTGGCTATCTTTGCAAGAAATATTTTTTCTTTAATTTCCAGTTAGGCCTAAATTAATGATTAAGATTGAGCTATGATATATTTTGAACTTGATAATATTTTTTAATCCTAAAAAAAGGTGCTGTATTTATCTGGAATGGGGAGTAGATACTGAGTTATCGTGGATTGTCTTAAGTTGTGTTATTCTCTGCTGTTCCAATTACATGGTATGTATGGGCACAATATTATGCATTAATGCTTGCTTGCAATAAAACATGACATTATGACAGTATTCGCACGATCAGCATTTGTATGTGTTCTTTTTTGATTTCGACTTGTTCCTGTTTAGAGGGAGCAGTTCACACACAAAAAAAATCATGATAAGTAAAATAACAGCATCGTCTCACAAAATGAATATTCACTTGTCTATCTATCAAGAAATGTCGCAAAGTATACAATCATTAGTCCATATCATGATATTGCTATCTCTGTATTTGACGTGAGTTTGCTATTCTAAATAAAGAGCTCTCAGTTTGATTGATATTGCAACGCAGCATGGAAATCGTGCATTTTACGCTTTTGCTCAGAATAAATCCGTACTCCCGTTGTTTTATACTATAGCAAATACTATACACTAAGGAGTAAAACTACCAAATGTCATCTGTATAGAGACAAAATCTCCCATCAATCACGTCTTGAGTGTATAGCCTAAGTACATCGTGTCTCAAAATTAAATCCGGATACATATTCTTATACCAGTATGCTTCAACTATATTTATAAAATACTTTTTATATAAATACGCACGTGGCCCACTAGCATGACATACCAAAATCACCAAGCGTGACCAAATCCATACTGAAAAAGATAAAAACTTTGCAGCTGCAGATAAATATTATCAAATTTAATTTGATTATTTTTTTAATTAGTAAGTATCAATTCAATAGCAAAATTAGTACACACGGGGATTCGAATTTGTACTATGTTATCAAAAAACAAGAGCAACAATGGATTTCTTGTCAACATACACAGGCGTTTGGGAACACAGATAGATTTTTAAGCACACTCTATTGCTTCTTGAACGCGCATGGAAAGGTATTGGCATCCCTCAGTCCAATATCAGGAAATCAGCAATATTCTTAACGCTGTAATATATAGACTAACATGTATTCTATTGAGTTTGTGCCATTAAAGGTTTGGAAGTATAATTAATCTCTTATCAGGGGATATACAACCTGTCTAAAAAAAAAATGGGCAAGTAAAAAGCGCCCTCTTTGGCAATTAGAAAATACTGTTGTGGCATATTGCTTACATCAAGAGTACGAATACATGCGTTGTTCTTTTGTAGTCGTTCCTCCCACGTATTTTCTTAATATTCTGAAAAAGACCTGTATCGGGCGGACAGTCCAAGCCTGTACCCTTTTTAAAGATATACGGGACACAATCAAATACCGAGCATGCATCCTGCTTACACTGTTAATGCAAAAGAATGTTGACGGCAATGTTGCATTTCGAAAAGTTGTGCGTATGCTTCATATTGTTTCACTCATTCTATGGATATGTATGGACATTCTCATAGTAAATATATATGCATTTGCCGTAACTGTTAATATTTAGAAACCTTTTGCACCAAAGGAGACACCACATAACACCATTTTGTTTCACATAGACATATAGACTGTGCGTATATTTTCAGGCGGAAAATATTGTTACTTTAGCAAACATGGGAAGTTAGTCGTTAACACGATACCACAATTGGAATATGCATTTAAACACTTTAAACATAAGTAGATAAATACATGAAATAAATAGATATTTATATAGCGCTTTATGCCGTAAACAGCCTCAAAGCGCTTTACGTTTATTCCGCGTCATGAGAATATGTTGGAACCACGTTTGCAGGTTACAAATGGCGCAGGGTTCATCATTACAACGACTGTGACTACCCGTAACAGCTTCACATTGCATCTGTGTGGGATGAGGCCCGCGAGGCAAAGCGCCTTGCCCAATGGCACAACACGGTGGTGGGACCGGGACTCGAACCCACGCACGTCGAGCAAGCTCTCAGATTATGAGGTCCCGACCGTAACCACTGTGCCACCGTATCCTCATACCAATATTGGTGTAATACCAATAATGATGTAACCCCCCCCAAAAAAAAACCAACCCATCAATTATTATGAAAACGCTTGTTTTACTGGAACATTTTACATATTCATCAAATGACATAATCTTGATCATATTATACAGCTTGCACATCAAATATTCAAATAAAAATAAATCAAGTAACTATTCAGACAGGCAATTGCTAGTACAAAATAGATCAAATTGTTTTTCAGACTTATCGGAGAAACGCATGACTCGTAATATATTATAGTAACATCGTGCCTGTTGGTTTATTGAAATGTCAATCGACAGATCTGTAAGCCCTACCATATTGAAGCTGTAGAGTGTGTTCTGTCTCTCACATATGGTTACACATAATAGGTAATTTTTTAGCCAAACCCGTGAGAACTGTGAGTTTTCTAAATTGGACAATGATGTACGTTTGTTGATGGGAATAATGAGTGGGAGGATACGAAGTTTAAAATACTATAATTATTACATGAGTCTTTGGTTGTCTTAACCCTGGAATTATGGATATTTTGGGGCCTTATAACTGCTATATTGTTGGTCTAAAGTATAATAAAAGTATATAATATATATATTGAGAACTTTGCACAAAAACTAGTACAACAAAATGCTTAATTTTCAACAAAAAAAGACTCATTAAAAAAGCCTGATTTTCGCCCAAGTTTCATTATATTTGGTGAAGTTGGTCAAAAAATAAAAAATAAAAAAACGGTTCCTAGATATTTTTATCCAGTTTTATTTATTTTTTTTTTTTTAAATTTGGCCAAAGAATATTTTGTTACGTTGAATGAAAAGAAGTGGGCTAAAAAAGGCCGGGTTTTTTTTTTTGGACCACACATAATAAAATCTTTGCAATTCTAAATAATGTATACCTTTGTATACTTTTAAAATTTGGCCAAAGAATATTTTGTTACGTTGAATGAAAAAGAAGTGGGCTAAAAAGGCCGGTTTTTTTTGACCACACAGATGAATTTATAAAATCTTTGCAATTCTAAATATGTATATCTTTATATACTTTGGACCAACAATTTATCAGTTATGAGGCCCGAAACCTTTCCACAATTCCAGGGTTAAGACCACCCTTAAAATGTAATATTTTTCATAAATTGAAAGTGTAATAAATACATGTCCGAAAAATAGGATTGGAATCATTTGTTAAAGTGACGTACTTTTAAGGAATACTAAATATTGAAAAATTGTCAGTAACAAGAATAGTTCTGCAATGAAAATAGCCTACCTTTAAGGGTTAATCATATATCATATCTCAATGCGCTACACACATTGATAAAGTGTACGGGAGGAAAAACGAATAACTATAGAAGTTGAGGTATGATAATACAGTGTCAAGTGGGACCGAGTCCCTAAACTAAAATGGAACTTACTCAATGCCACCTGCGGTATAATTGTGTCGACAAACAAAATCGATATGACCTTTACATTGACACTGACACATCTGCCATGGGTAATAATGACAGTCTATTTGAAATCTTAAGCAATACTGTCACTCATATTTCTGTCATAAACAAATTGTTCAAATTGACTTTTAAGTGACTGACAACATTAGAAGAGTGATTTGGGTTATGCATTCTGAAAGGTAGATTATTAATAATAGAAAGTCATTACAGTAAAGATTTTAAATATGTTATTTTTAAATACTATACATGTTATATAGCAATTAGAATGAAGCCTCCAATAATGTACCATGAATGCATTACGCTAGTAATGATAAATCAGCACACGCTTTTAATAATACAACATATATAGAGAAAAATTGATCTCTGTATTTATCTTGACAGTCAGCTCAATTCAATTTATATAAACATTATTTTATATTACTACTGTCTTATTAAATCAATATATACACCAAACAAACAATTACAGTGAAGGGTAGAAATCTGTCTCGGCTGCTGTCTATTTGAAACAAAACAGATACATTAATGTATTTCTGTCAATCTTCATAAGCGATTATGTTGAATTTCGTAGTTATTTATAAGATATGAATTGTGCGTGTATGTGGAAAAATAAGACAACATTGAGAAAGAACGCATATGAAATTCACACCACCTCTTTAGGAGATTAAGATCATGTCTATCGGATATGGATTTCAACTGGAATAGCACAATATGTGAACAGTATATCTATTTGTAATGTAATTGCCTATACAATTTAAATTATAAGCACAATATTTTATATTGCTATCCGCGTAACTGTCTTCGACGTAAATTTCCAATGTATACGACAATGCAATCAAGTTCATTCATATTGCAGAGAAACGTGGCATGTTACGCTATTGTTTTGTCCAATAGCATAACAATATATACTGGGCTGTAAAGCTATCAAATGTCATTCGTATGGAGACACAGAATCGCCCATCAATAACGTCCTGAGTGTATATACGTTTAGGCTATACCGTGTCTCAAAGAAAACCCCGTGCATTGTATCTTGATACGGTTATTCGTCCTACTGAGCCATTTTATGTAACATATACTCGTTTTCATATTGCAATTCAATATGTATCACGTGCGCTCAAATCCAGTGGTAGTACCAGGATTTTTGTTTCGGGGTGGGTAGGGGGGGTCATGGGGCAAAAGTGATGTCAGGGGGACGGGGCAAAGTTGAGATAATTTCCAATCTATAGAAATTTATAGGAGTTCCTTGATCCTGCAGGGAAGTGACACTTCCCCCTGTTTAAATAGTGAATCCAAAATGTTATCAAAAAGTGGAAATTCAATTGCATAAATTATGTTTTTCCTCAAAAGTGTGAGTGTGTGTGGGGGGGGGGGGCAACTGGGGATATGGGAGAATGCCCCCCCCCCCGTAGCGCCGCCACTAAGTCCCACAAAAATAGGGGAACACGTCACTATCCAAGTCCTTAAGGGAATGTAGTCAATTTCTTGAATAGCCCATTTGATTGGAAACCGGATATCCTTTTACCAAAGTAAGCCCGACATTTCTGGGAATGTGGTGAAGTAATGAGCTTTTTCTACTGGTACTTTATACAGGTTCATGTTTTGAAACAGGCTTTAGTATAAAATGTACTCCAATAGTTGTGACAATTGATGCTTGGTAATGCTTTCTTGAATAGTATGCACAATTGACGTAGTTACTAAAACAGCTTAAGGTATATGTATATCGTTAGATGTGACTTTTGGATCCATTATCTTACTCCACAGTAATAGCGATTTCATTCAACGTAACAAATTATGGGCTCTAGCATGTGATGCATTTAGGCGTTTTGATTAATATGTTCTTCTATAATTGTTAAATGTTGTTTCGTGCACAGAGTATGAATACATCCTTATTTAGTTCGTGTCATTGTCCCCGACCACCTTAGTTATACAGGACCAGCTTTTAATATCAACATTCTCTGAAAGTAATGTTGTAGATATTTTGATTTTTACACGAAAGCGATGTACTGTAACTTCAACTAATATACCGTAAACGTTCGCCTAATGGCGCTTTTGGATTCTTAGAAATGTGAGAGCGCCATCCTTGCAAAATCTCAACAGCATTAAGGATACGTGTATGTTAAATTGAGCAACCTGGACATAATGCCTCAGAAAAAATATCGTGACATGACCCAATACTTTAGGTCACTAGGTTAG
This sequence comes from Amphiura filiformis, assembly GCF_039555335.1. Lineage (NCBI taxonomy): Eukaryota > Metazoa > Echinodermata > Ophiuroidea > Amphilepidida > Amphiuridae > Amphiura > Amphiura filiformis. The sequence continues at coordinate 22,447,443 of NC_092629.1, forward strand.
TTGCTAGAGCAGCAAATGTTTTGGGGTTTCTTCAGGTATTCTTTCTCAAAGTGCCATTGGACTTAATTTGTAAATCGATTCATATGTTATACATGTCATACCTAACTCATTTTGGTAAATCTTTTTATAACATTGTAATTTCTTCATATTTTTTAATATTCTTCAGTTCAAAATTACACCCTTCCATTGTCTGACCCGTTAGCTCAGTCGGTAGAGGGTGCGCCTTGAATGGTGAATGGTACTTGTTCGAATCTTGATTTCTGCCCCCACTTTTATTATGAAGAAGTGTCAAGAAATGTATTTGGATTTTGTCCCCATTTTACGAACGAATATTGTGAATTTTTTTTAATTTCATTTTAATGTTCTTATTTTTTTTTCGATAAATAGGCACTGCGAACAAACGGCAACAAAAACCGCTGACAAAATTTGATCCACCTGCTACCTATCAATGCGTGATATATTCTACTACATTTAACAGTTAAATGACCTTTGAAAAATAGAACGGCCTCAATGTCTCAAATTGTGTAACTACATTACTTTATTCATTTATGCATTACAAATGATCAGCTATTTATTCTTTTCTTAAAAGGATCGAACCCAAGTAGATCAGACCATTGATCATATAACTATCAGACCACGAAGTAGTTACGTAACTCCGTGATGGTATCGGAACCAAGCACTGTTTGTATGGCGATCATTACGATCACGCTATTTTGGTATGCCTTTTTTGTGTACTGATTGTTTCGATCGTGGTTCATTACTTAAGCGCGTGATCCCGTTGACATAGTAACATTACGTAACTTCGATACCGGGCTTCGATACTGAATAGTTGTTGAATGCACATAATATGGAAGCCATTGGGGTATTGTGTGTCTTCCAAAGCGCCTTATAACATGTTCTCATTGTGTTGTGGAATCCTAGCCAGTATTCAATGATAGCTATTCAGTATTCAATGATAGCTATTCGAAGTTACGTAATGTTACTATGTCAACGGGATCACGCGCTAGAGTAATGAACCACGATCGAAATGATCACCACATAAAGTATATGGCACTCGAAGGCATACCAAAGTAGCGTGATCCGGTAACCAAGAGAATTACGTAACCACTTCGATGCTGAATAGAGGCCTTGCGTTTATCGATTGGCTCCAAACAAAGGATTTGAACCGGTTTCTTCCCCGTAATGCGCAGTGCAGTCCATTCAATCAAAGGTTGTCATCAACCTATTTTATCGTAGTGCATTTTGTTATGTGTGTGAGACGAACTGTCGCGGTAGATGCAATCATGCTTTTGTTGAATGCATTTGAGTAGTCCGCCATATTTACGGGATGATACGTCATATGCACAGCCTCTATTCAGTTGGTCTTTGTATGATTTTGTTCGTTCACTCATTAAAATTTTATTTATATCATTTGAAGACTGAGCCTATTATGATACATCCTCCGTGGAACAGTTTCAAACAAATATAGCTAGGGATTATTGGGGCAGAGGTTATATTGTGAATCCTCTTAGAGGGCTATCATTTCTTTTCGGAAGGGGGGTCCCAAATTTACAAAAAGTCTGCGGCAATAAAATTGCGCACCCCCTATTTCGGCAACAAACATTTTATGATCCCAAACCCCACAATTGTATTGAAATCAGTCTTTTTGAATAAAATAACACACTTTCTGTGGTCATCGTGTGACTCCCTACATTTTGGTCATAAAACATTTTATGACCCCTCCTATTATTCCTTCCAAGACTTTATGACCCCCATATATTTGGGACCTCCCCCCCCCCTTTCGAATAAAATGATATACCTCTTATGACCACTGATGCATAGGCAAGGACACTCGCGCGAATTGAAAGACTTGTCGCACGCGACAGTTCGTCTCACACACATAACAAATGCCTATACAGTCAAATAGGTTCATTACAACATTTGATTGAATGGATTGAGTTACTCTAAAATGAAACGATAAAAACAAAGAATCATGAAAAAAGACACATACAAGATAAAATTATAAAATTATATAAACAATGTTAAAGATAAAATCAAGAAAATAGAGAATAACATTTCCTCAAATCAGAAAAAAAAGCATTGACAGACATCATAATCTGTCAGAAATTACTGCATGAGATTCGAACCATCAATCTTCTCTACAAGTTCTCTTTAACCTCGCACTATAGTCTAATGCTCTGCTCACTTGGCCACAACGTATCGATCTTGTTCATAATAATGTATGTGTCGATAGGTTACACCCTTTAACTACACGTACCCTTAATGATCAGTGATAATAGTCGGCTTTTACAGGGATGGCGCTCTCTTATTTCTATGAACTCCCTAGCGCCATTAGGCGAACGTTTACGGTACTCTGCCAGAATCAATGTATTGGGTAATGTAGAGTCTGAGCTTAATTCATACAATTAATTAGTCTAATCTACCAAATTTAGAATTATATAAAATACAATATCAAATCTACCAAATGTATACAATTATATGACATTTAGTATATCACACCAACCCCCTTTGTTGTTTATATTACAGACATTGGCTCGGTAGGATTATAACACAGAAAATTATATCAATTATTCATCTGTAAAAACATAAGAAAGATAATGTAGGTTTCGATATTGGCGAGGTTTGTATTAAACTTTTAATAGGTTAAAATATATGCTTTTAAATATCAGCTATTAAAAGTGATGGCGAGATCTGTACCAAACTCTTTATATATGTTAAAATAAGCTTTTAAATGTACCAGCTGTTTAAAAAGTGATACTTTGGTTTAGTTTACACCTGACAGAGTTTTATTTATATTGCCGTTCGGGCAAATTGAAGACAAATAGCGATTGCCTACTAACCATACTAACACTGAATGCAATTCAATGTATTCATTTACATACAATATCATTCAATTCTCATCAGAATCATGAAAAAAAAGTAATAATAGCTTAAGGTGGTACTACACCCCCTGATAAATTTTGTGACTAATTTTGCATTTTTCTCAGAAACAAATGCACACTGGTAACTGGTAAGTTATGTATATTATAGGGGCAATAAATCCAATTACGTAACTGAAATTCCGGTGATTCAAGACAAGTGGTTCATTATATATGTTAAGAAATGAGGTACATTCTAGCGGTACTCTTTTCTTAACATAAATAATGTGAATAATCTGTTTTGAGAAAAATGCGAAATAGTCACAAATTTATCAAGGGGTGTAGTACCACCTTAATTTTAGATAAGGCCTATACAGACAAGCTTTAAACATTCTCCATTAGATCTCCAGTCGGTTCATCGAAATACGCTGTTTAAATAATATATAATTGGAAAAGCGTATCTCAGGAGATACCTATCAAATATATATTAAAAGTCATTAACATAACGGCATCCTGTAATTCCATCATATTTTAGTATTTGTGAAAACGCAAACACAACAGGTGGTCATTAATATCGCACATCACCGCAAAGTACGTAATTGTTCCAATGTCGCCCACAACTAACATGCGTTTGCGTATCGCAAAACAAACGCACGTAATCACCGCAAGTAAGTAAGTGACCGCTTATGGGTTCGAATTTCAACCAGCCTAATCATGAAGCTCCCGTGGCCAAGTGGTTAAGGCGTAGGTCTCGTAAACCTGAGGTCCTGGGTTCGATTCCCTGGCGGGATCACTTTTTCTCCTTGTCTCCTTTATTATTTGCGACGGCGAACCTGATGAAAATAATGTTTATTTATATAATTCCCGTCGATCATGCCACTGTTTTTCCGTGTCACCGCAAGTAAGCTCATTAAATGTGAATTAAATTAATATTCTTTTGAGCAAAACATCTTGATGTTGTGTTCTTTTCATCAAACGATTTTGTAAAATGACGGTAAATGATTCTACACATACCTCTTTTTGGGTCAAAACTGCGCATGTTTGGTTGCAGGGGTAACAATTTCAACTTACTCAAACTGTTGCGAAAACGGTAGCAGATTCTTCTTCTTCGCCCCCTTCTGGTTTTCATTAACTTTGCTTCTCGTAATTTTACCACTTAAAGTTTAAAAGACGAATCATTAACCTTAGTAGATAACGACCATGCTTTTAGCAGATTGGCCAATAAGTGAGAGTGTAATACAAGAACAAATAAAGAAATAAGCAAACAACCTAACAGCAAGCATAGACAAGAACTAAGTCAATAAATGCAAAAAATAAACAATAATAATTCGTACAACAAATTTACTGACTTAGCAGCGCATCTGATTCAAATGTTAAGGACGTTGATGACAACATATATTTTACAAATCTGTAATTTCAAACAGTTTATAACTCTCAATTTTTGTAAATAATCACAAAAAACACAAAATAAAATGAATCACTGCCCATAATGATAATATGCATTTTTGAAATTGTGAAATATAGATTACACTATATTGGCACCATATAACAAGGAAACCCGATTGTTATAAAAAATCTCATCTGTTATGATAGGCATTATTCATTACATGGTTTGCTTATTTACGTATTCATTTATTCATTATCCAAGTATACCTTTGGATTGTCGTATTCCTAGGTACTTACATCAATATCGGTTACACTAACTAAATACAATGTCAATTGTCATAGTATAAGCTAAGTGGAATATTCAGAACACAAGTGAGGTTATCATAATAAAGAAAAACGGATACTAAAAACCAGAAAACAAATCAAGGAAATTGACGTTATTATTAGCTACTATCATTGTTTACCTTGTTGTTTTTATACCCAAAACGTAAACAGTCCATTTGTGGTTGATTGGCCGTGTTTATATGTGGGGTGATCAAGCTAAATTAAATGATACAACCTGTTTCATATGAATATACAGCAAACTCGAACACGTTAGCACTGTTGATAGTTTGTTTTAACAAAAATAAATGAGTCATTTCGTGGAGATGATAACTTCAGAAGGGTCGTATCAGCATTTCTGCAATTTTGCAGGATACCTATTTATTCTTTTACATCAACAGATGTCTATTTTGTGTTATAAACTACACCTTGGGGTCAAGTGTTGACGGGTGGTCATTAAACTAAGGCATTAGTGATGAGAGTAGTCTGGGTCATTGCAGGTGTGTTACATTACAATACGGTACAATATACGTATCATCACCTTCTTTACGAAGTTACCTTATTTCTGTTAGGGAGTGTCCATAAATACTTTGTTGGAAGGGTTGGAAAAGCTAGAACCTCGGACATGAACACTTTTTGATCCCCACTAAAAAGTTGATCCCCTTTTTATTTGACCCTTCCCTCACCCACCCCTTCATGTCTTTATAAAAATTCCTTTAAAAAGGAATAGGGCGACCAAATGAGGAAGTGTCAAGATAAAGGTGTAGTTATTTTATTGTTTGAACTGTTTTTATAATTCGCATCGATCATAATGAGTATGTTTTTACGTGCCTCAAATGACAAGGACTATGATCTTGCAATGCGTCTGTACAGTGTATGGACAGTGTAGCCTATTTGTCCGAATCATTTTCACTATTTGATTCTGACCATGTGATTAAAAGAGGCTTTCAGATTGGTGAGCTATTGTGTACCAATTGATAACGACGGGCACGTAGTAAAAATAAACTGGACAGCCAATTTACTGGCAAAAGGTGGGGCCAAATAAATCTTAGTTGATTCTTGAACACGAGTTAAGCAGGAACCTTCAGGCAGAATTTTAATAGTACATATTATCCTGTAACGTTCACTTAGCCTAACAGCCAATGAACGTTCATTGTTAGCATAATAAGTAGCTTTAGGTATCCTACTATGATGTTTATGGGAAAAAAAGTGTTTACAAACTAATAACATCTGTTATGTATATACATGTACTTGCTAATACACTGAAAGTCTAATAAAAATGAAGGATAAAGAACGATTAACAAAATAAACATGTTTCATGTCCCCTCCCGCTTCCTTTTTTGAGGTTTCTTCAATTTTATTTTTATTTTTTGAAATTCAGTCATAACTTTTCAAAAAATATGTCTAGGAAGTAGAGCTGCTCTCTATAGCCTTGCTTATACAGGGTGTAACAATAAAATGTATACAATTGCATTTCGACTTCTCAGGAAAAACCTAAAAGAGTTATGGCACAAATGTTTATATGGTTGAATCCAACCAAAAGTGCCATCACTAATCTTGAAAAATAAATCCAGGACGTGTGATAGTAAATGTGATATCAAAACCCAATGTTACCTATGAATACCACTAGGATGATTTCACTATCGCAATACTAATCAACCTAAAACAAATGGAATATTCCCATTAACACTTTTTTCGTGTAATGTAGACCACGGGGTGTCAGGAAAATGCTAGCTCAACCAGAAAATATTTGTTTTATTTTTATAACGCGATCAATATGATCTTAGTCAATTTATGCTAGTTTATTTTTGAAAATGAAGTTTAGGTCAGTTTCTGTATTTTATTTATCAAATGAGTATGAATAAATTTACATATTGTATAAGAACGAGTGGGATATCTGTTTTCAGGAATATTAGGAATTATGCGCATACACCTAATGCTTTATAAAATGATAGGTGACGAAACCCGGGTATTCGTAGGTAACATGAGCGATTTAACAATTTCTATATTGAGTTTGGAGGTTCAAATTTTGCTATTATGATGAATGAATAAAATGGTAGTTTTTATATCTCTTTCAGATGATACGTCCTAATGAATAAGTGCTTTTACCTTAGATCAAAATTTTTTTGATGCTTTTAGCAAGATTTTGAACACTTCATTTTGATAATTATACAAGTAGTTAAAATTTACATAATAAATAATTGTTGAATGAATCCGTATATGGGTAATAATATTGTCCGGAGGTACCGCTTAAAGTTTTTGACAATTAATTTCCATTGGTAGAGACACTTCATTACACATATCATGTATTATGCTGTATTCGTAATTAACATTTCAGTAAGTAAGTAGGTAAGAATTAAACTTTTGGTGGATATCGCAATCAAATCTTCATTTTATAAAGCACTTTGAATGTATTATTTTTTCTTTATGTGCGTTTATTGATACTTGAGACCCTATCATGTATATTTAATGTCGGTTCACAGTGGTTGAAAGAGGATTGAAATAAGAAACAAAGGCACTAAAGTGACTTTAATTTACTTAATTGCACACAAATCGCTTAAAACCGTTATTGCAGACTTGTGAAGTCCATCTTGGAGTCAGTTACGTTATAGTTTGAGGGCAACTATAATTAGCTTTAGGGTCCACCACTGTGTTGTCTAAATCATATGACAATGAGAAAAGTCGTTTTGTCCATGGTATTCGTAGGTAAACTTAGCGAAAACGTCAAAAGTTACCTTCGAATAAACCAATTTGGACACAAATTACTCAGAAACCAGAAGGTCGGTAAACGAAACACACATGACAGCTGACAAATCCAAGTATTTATCCCCTTCTAATCTTCTTCGAATCTGATTTTTCTTTCAAATGCCGTGTACACTTTTCGTTGGATTCAACCATATGCAATACAATCAGTAATATCATGGCTAAAAGAAGACGTTTAGTTGGTTTCTTTACTAGCTTGGGTTCAAAAGTTATGTCCGATTAATTAAATCGTCCAGAAAACGTGTTGGGCCACTTTTGCCATGTTTGCGAATAGTTTTAAGTGGGGTTTCTCCATAAAATTAACATGAATGTAATAATCAAAACCCCGGACGTGAAACGTGTTTTTTATTTTACTTGGCCTAACAATTTGATACATCTATCAAAGGGGATGAGCTAAGTCATAAGGTTGTGTTTGTATAACTGAATTCATTTATACAAACACAACCTTGAGTAAATTAAAGAGAGTACTTACCCAGCAAACACAAAAACGTTTTAAAAACGTTTTAAATAAGTTATATTTTGGCCTTTTGGTTTAGGTAAAAACGTTTTAATAACATTAAAATGTCGGGTTATATAAAGGTCATGATAACGTTTTAAAACGTTTTGTATGAAAACACACTACAACAATATTTTTAAATGTTTTCAAAAATGTTATTGAAAACTTTTTTGCAAACATTTTTGCCAAATATTGTGTCAATACTTAAATAACATTATGTTAAAATATTTGAACCCAGCAAACACAGAAATGTTCTTAAAATGTTTTTTCAAAACCTTTTAATAACATTTAAATGTCGGGTTATATAAAGGTCATGAAAACGTTTTTAAAACGTTATTGAAAATATTTTGGGCAAACATTTTTCGCAAAATATTTTTCAACTCCCAAAATAACATTCTGTTTAGAATGTTTTGTATCAAGTTTTCAAGAATGTTTTTGGAATGTTATTAAAACGTTTTTATACCCTTTATATAACCCGACATTTAAACGTTTTCTGTAAAACATTTTTGTTTGCTGAGCAGTAGATTATCAAAAATGTTTTTAAGGTTATGAAAACGTTTTATACTCTTAATATACCCTTTATATAACCCGACATTTAAACGTTTTCTGACAACCTTTTATAACCTTTTGCGAATGATGTCGAAAACGTTTTGTGTTTACTGGGTAAACGGGGTAACTTCGGCAGGATAAGAGAACATATATTTACTTTAGCACTTATGGATCCTGCCGATTGAGACTTAATGTCTGTTAAGTGAGGGGTGTTTCATGTTGTTGACATTAAAACATGTTAACATATTATAAATATTTGAACAGTAACTCGTTATGGGATTAGCGAATAATACTATTTTATAAGGTTTCTACCTCTTACATATCGTATCATTAACATATTATATACGCTATAGATAAAACAGCAAGCACATACAAGCAAGTATTTTGCCAGTATCGATAAAACTATATTGAGGCTATTAATGTAGCCCAACTGTACGTACACTCTGGCAATACCGCTAAATCTTAAAGAAATGAAAAAAAATCTGTTGCAATTTTCGGATTTGCATACAAGTAATTCTAGTTCATCCAAGTCGTATATCATTATTATTTCTTTTAATACAAACTCATTCCTTGTTAAAACGACTTTATAGCACTGTTTGAATATCAAAATGAAGTAATAATTACAAATTTAAATGTACACTATCGCCTCTGTAGCTTCCTGATTACATAGACAGCACGACTATTTTCTGCAACGCTGTGAGGAATAAGTAGGCCAAAACCCATCGCAAATAGCGCGTTTCTCGCCCAAAAAGAAACCAAAAACAGATATTATTAAATCATTAGCTAAATGTGACCGTTTGTAACTTTGGAGTTATATTACTAATTGGAGTCATAGTGTTACACACAAATTGTAAAGTGCGCATGTTTTGGTGATTTTTAAAGTTTGAACGCAGGCGCATATCCAGGCATTGGCACACCGGGCCCGTGCCTTCCCTTTTCGAGGGTCCTTTTTTAAAATATATAATTTTGTTTGAAATTAAAATCCCCTTGTTATGCTTTTGATTTTTGCAACATCTTCTTAGGTAGTAATTGATCATCAAAACTTATAGTATAGTATATTTTATTCACACACAAATCGTGGCCCTCAGGCCAAATTACAAGTGGTTTACAATATTAAAAATTAAACATTAAAAATATAGTATCAATATTAACATGGAAAAATACAGCAACTGCTGTTGATAGAAAATAAAATAAAATATTGCACTTATTCAAGACATCATTCAAAAACATTATAAATACACACCATTAAAAGGCTAAATTTGCCTCAATCTTACCATATTTTAAAAAGTCAGAATATGCAAAACAGTTCAGGGCATTTAGTTATTCAATAAATTGATAAAGTATGGAATAGCGCTGTTTTTGAAACGATCGGTCCTTGCATAAACTTGAGAGATTTGATTTGCATTGTGAAGGACCCTGCCATGACTCTCCAGTCTGGTAGGAGGGATGAGATCGTTTGTTCGAATAGAAACAGAAAGCCCTTCGGCCAACTTACGGCAATGGTCCTCCCTCCTATCTGCTAGAGAGTCTAGCTGGCACAGATTAAGAGCGTTTTCATAACCATCATACAATTTGCCCAGAACTATTTTGCAAGCTCTTTTTTGCAGCTGCTCCAAAGTATGATCTTGAGTTGTGGTGAGTGAGGAGTGCCATACTACATCCGCGTATTCAAGTAATGGTCGTACATATCCTTTGTAAACTGAACATAATTCCTGGGTATTAAAACCAAACCTTTTTAAAATCCTAAGCATATACAACCGACGATTGGTTTTGGACACAATTTCAGCAATGTTTCTATCCCATTTGAGGTTGTCCTGCATCCAAATACCCAACATTTTTGCCTCAGAAACAAAGTTGAGAGGAATGTCATTGATTTTGACAACATTATTGGGTGGATTCCTCTTAAAGCAGACCTGCAGGGCTTGACATTTCAAAGGGTTAAGTTTCAGATTATTATTGGCAGACCATTCACTGAATTCATCCAAATAATCTTGAATTTGGCTGGATTGGGGATGGATGCAGTTCTCAACAATTGTTAAATCATCAACATATTTCCAACATTTAGTTTTGGGCACACTACTTGATACAGCATCATTGATTATAATCTGAAAGCCTATTGGGCCTAGTTGTGTACCTTGTGGGAGACCTCCATTAACAGTTTTGTAATCAGAAAGAACATGTTTATAACGAACACACTGTTGTCTGTTGCCGACAAAGTCAGACAAACATGGCACAATAGACTCACGGACCCCCATATGGATAAATGTCTCCATAAGCAGAGTATGGTCGATCAAGTCAAATGCTTTTGAGAAATCCGTGAGTACCACTGTGCCAATTAACGTTGCTGGCCTTATCAGCGCCTTGATGAAGAAAGTGAAGCATGCTAATTAAATAATGTGAAGTTGACACACCTTTGACATTACCAAACTGTTGGTGGTCAATTTTATGACTTACATCTTCTGAAACCCACTTGGATATAAAGCCCTCCCCAATTTTTGCAATAAAGCTTGTTTATTATACCCTATGTTTATTTATCATTTCAAACGTTTTCCAATACAGCACATTATAATACTGCAAACTACAGATTTAACTATGGCAAATCTAACTTGACAGTCTTCTTTTTCTCGTAATCAATATTTCTTCTCATGTAAACTTTATGTTATTGGTACTTTAGTGAGTAAGGGTGCCATCTTTTTCTAATCTTTTGACAGTTCTAAACCATCGTGATTACATGATAATATAATTGTATGCCTCATTTCCACCCTTGAAACAGTGTATGCTTTGAGGTAACGCAATAAAGCTCATTGGTGCGAATCAAAAATGTATATTATGTCGTAGTAAGTTCGTGGTGTCAATTACCTTGATTACGTAAGAATGTTTAAAGGACTAATGAATATGAACAATAAAGCTCGTCATTTGTTTCAGTTTAACTCATCTCCATTATGTATTTCGTAGTTAAAGTTCGTGGTATCAATAATACCTTGATTACATAAGAATGTTTGAAGGACTAATGAATATGAACAATAAAGCTCATCCTTTGTTTGAGTTTAACCCCTTTCAATACGTAGTTCGTAGTAAGTTCGTGGTATCAATAATACCTTGATTACATAATAATGTTTGAAGGACTTATGAACAGTAAAGCTCATCCTTTGTTTGAGTTTAACTCATCTCCATTACGTATTTCGTAGTAAGTTCGTGGTATCAATAATACCTTGATTACATAAGAATGTTTGAAGGACTTATGAATACGAACAATAAAGCTCATCCTTTGTTTGAGTTTAACCCATCTCCATGATGTATCTCGTAGTAAGTTCATGGTGTCAATAATACCTTTATTACATAAAAATGTTTGAAGGACTAATGAATATGAACACTATAAGCTCATCCTTTGTTTGAATTTAACTCATCTCCATTATGTATTTCGTAGTAAGTTCGTGTTGTCAATAATATCATGATTACATAAGAATGTTTGAAGGACATGTGAATAAGAACAGTAAAGCTCATCCTTTGATTGAGTTTAGCACATCTCTAGTGCATCTGGTAGATCTGAGCTTAGGCAGAATGTATGCAAAATTAGCAACAATGTGGTGTATGCAATTGACTGTGAATGTACATTTAATTACCTTTTCTAAACTACTGATCTGAAAAACAGTGCAATGTGTCCCATAGATTACGTTCCTTATGTTATGATTATAATTCAAGAGTATTTTCAACTTGGCAACACAACCAACATACGGTTAGGTAGGATTATCAATATTGTTTCTGGGAAAACATAATGTTTCAAAACAATTTAACGCTCACATAAGTGTAGAGTGCAATAACATCTTGAAGATGAAAACAACCTTAACAGTAATCCAACTTGCCAAGGAACTATCATCGAGGGCCCGTGTGTATGGTAATGACGATGTTGGTATGAAGTGGATTCATTATAAAAAGTGAGCCTAACAACATCTAGTTGTTACATATTCCATAAAACATACTGGAATCCATAATATTCTATATTGATTGTGCAGATACAGTGGATTATTTACAATTAGTCTGACTTTGGTAATAAATAAACTAATAACATTGTGCGTGACAACTCGCCATATTCAATATGAAATACTAATATAACTTTAGAAGAAACAACCGTTGTTATTATCAATTAAGTAAGCTTATCACAATTGGAAATGTGATGTGTTTTATATTCATACAAGCGTATAGCGTGAATGATAAATAGGTATGTAGAACACCATAATGCCTTAAATTTACGCTGGTTCGCTAAACAATGATCGATCGAGTTTTGACCAATGAATGAGGGTATTTTCTGTTATGTTGTGAAAAGCCCTCTATATCTTTGGTCAAAAGTCATCCATCGTTCAGCGACCGAGTATACATCCGCCTTCATTTGAGCTAAAACACATCACCCGGATAATGGCGTCGCACATTCACTTATGCCTATAAGTCATTAACAGGGTGGTAGCTGAATTTTTCTTGATTACCCAAATGCTTCCAACAGTTTGGAAAAAAAAACATTTTAAAACTAAAAGGCACTTCCAGTAAAAACAAAGCATTCTAATGATAACATTATGAAGTTCAGTATCAGTCAAATTTACATTAGTTCACTACGCAATGATCGATTGAGTTTTGACCAATGAGTGAAGGTATGTTCTATTATGTTATGAAAAGTGATCTATACGATATCATTAGTCAAAAGTCATCCATCGTTCAGCGACCGAGTATATATCCGCCTTCACTTGAGCCAAAACACCTCACCGGGTCACTGGGTCGCATATTTGAGTTGTTCTTTTATAAAATATAGCCATATATACATGTATAAGCATCAATTTCCCATACTCAACTAGTCAAAAATAGATATGCGGATGCGAAATTTATTTTGTTTTCCGACGATTACAATTAATAAACAAAAATGGGAAGAAAATGCCCTAAAATGCGGTAGTCTAATTTGGTTAATTAAAAAAAAAGTTATTTTTGGTGGCTCATTCCTCAGGCGATGAAGTCAGCCCACTTTCATAAACAGTAATTATACTATAACAGAGTGAGTTGTATCTTGTTCTGTCTTACTATAGGTTGTCACGTAAGTCTCCTTCAATTTATTACAAACGTTGTAAGATCCTTTGGACGTATATTAAACAATAAACATGATGACTGAGACAGAAACTACTCAATATTTCTTTCATGGATAAGCACTTAACACTTATTGGAATCACGGAAGCGTAAGATGTGACTTTTGTCTCCATTCTCTTACTCTAGAATATGACTTTATTCAACTGCATCTATAGTATATTAATGAATATTGCGCATCAGGTGTATCCATGTATTAAGGTTTAGGTTAGCAACTATTTTAAACTGTTAGGATTTGGTAGTTCACAGCCTCTTGCGAATGGTAATGAGCTTTGGCAAAATTTCATTTATTATTTCATAGAGAGTGTGTAGAAGAATTCAACTATCACATTTTATACTTTTGTAGGCCATGCCCGGGGAAGGCCATGTGGTTCTTGAGTTATGTTGTAAAGAGGACTGAAACAACAGCTTTTGTAAACGTACATAACTCATTAACAGAAATTAAATCAAGCAAGTATTTGATTTGTAGAATGAACTTTTGCAAAACACAAAAGTGTTATTTTTCAAACAAATGTTGATTTTGATAATGAAAATCGTTTTTTTTTGGCTGCTTCGACCAATAATACATCGTGTACCCTTAATAAGCGCACTATTATACTATACTATAGTAAAAAAAAGAAAAAAAAAGAAAAACTAAACATCAATATAATATTAGTCTAAAATCTAATTATACTATTACTATTACTTTCTTATTACTATTATTATACTGCGCCCACAAAGTATCTTTACACTTAGACTAGAGCACACCTTTCGTAAACTAATCGCCAATATACTGCGCCCACAAAGTATCCGAAGACTTGAAAAAACTAAAACTAAACCATGTTTGGGTAAATTTACTTTTTAAATAGATGCACTTTCTAATCTTGCGGATAATGACACCACCCTTATTGTTGTTTATTGTAAATTAATAATTATATATGAAATGACCTTGGTCCATTGGTCAAGATTTCGCTAGAGCTTTCGACGTAATGAGATTTTATTGACTGTATGGTCTAGAAATCAAAGGATATTAGTGAATAGATTCATTTCTAGGATTGTCGATAATTTTTGCTTCATATTATACATTAAATCTGATAACCCAGCTGATGGCTTGATCACACGTGACTTGGTCCAATGCTTTTCCCGCGAAACTTCTTGCTGACATTTCCCTGAAATTACAATGTTTTTATTTTTAGCAGTAGATTGTTTACGTCAACATTAATGTCAACAGGAAATTTCGCGGAAAAGCAGTAGCCCAAGTAACATGTGATCAAGCCGTCAGCCCTAATAGCGAAAATCTATGTCATGAGCACCCAGAGGTAATGGATTTTTAAAGCAAAACAAGTGAATTTAATCAAAAGGATACAATAAAAATACATATTTAAGATTGCAAATTCCCATCGGAAAATTCCCATAAAATGCGGAAGTCGCAAGCTATTTTTACAGTTTTATATTTTACGACATGTTGGTTCCTGAGTTGAAGATACCCAAACCACTTTGCGCGTCTACTTAAACATGCTTTATCAATTTTGATTTGAAACATTTGTTACACGCCACATTTTATTAAGCGATTATATTGTTTATGATAAGAATAATGAACTGAGTGCAATGTATTTGTCAAGACAATCGCATGCGCCGTGGAGTTATTGCATTTAGCTCGTGAGCCGATAGGATCGAGAGATAAATGCAATAACTCCATGGCAAGTGCGATATTTTGACGAATGCATTCGCACGAGTACATTATGCGTCATATACTTCAGTATATTAAAACAACAGGCCATATTAATTGCTGCATTCACTATTTTAGTTTAAACATTAGGAAAAATATCTTAAATTATAAAATCACCGTCAGGCCACTGACCTGGTATCAAGGATGCATGTATAAACTGGTCAGGAAAATCGATCACTGCATAAGTTAACTATCAATGGTATCGATTGCGCCATACGTCACACCTTAGTAACTTTTTCGTTCACGCATGGTTTTGCATGTAAGCAACCAATTAACTTTATGTTCATTGTGACCATTTTTATCGTGGTTCTGAACACAGAGAGCATGGACCAGTTGATCTGGCAATTTGAACTTAAAAATATACTGATATTAAAACACACGACAGTGTAATTTTACAATTTGTACAGTTTATAAATCTTGTTCATGATATTATCCGCAAGTGTGTGTTTCCCGGGCGTGTTTATATTATTTTAGATATAGGCCTAGGACTACATGTATTTTATTTGTAAAATGCTAAATATTTTGTAATGATGTCATTTTGTATATGGTCACCCATGTTTTAGCCCTTTTAATTAACAGAAGCTCGATTATTTTCATTTGATGTTTGATTTATTTGGGTTCATTATGCATAAGTTATGGTAATGATAGTTCTAAATAGTACGCATTTTTTCTGAGATTATTTCTCATTTCCTCTTGAATTAATTTGTTGTTTAAAATCAGGTTCAATAATATCTTAAAAGTGAATTGCACATTAGTATCCATTACAGATAAGTTTTAAATGATAGAAAAAGGAACAGACATTTAAGCGTACAAAATAAAAACACTGATGGAGATGGGCTCGGGTCAGTTCTACAATTATTCTGTCATCATTATGTTTCATAAATTAGGATTTCAACCCTTTCTTGTCTTGTTTCATTAGCGAGTTTCTATAAAACAAAACATAATATATCTTAATTTTACATTTACACTAAGCGAGTCTCTTGTTTTAATGTGTAGAACTATTATATATAGTACTATAAATAACAGTTCAATGCACTACATTTAATGTAATTAAGTACACCCCTTAAAATCACTCTGCTAGCATAAAGCTGAATTTAATCTGTAATAGTCGCTGAGTGACGAATTATTCCTGTTTGACCTATGTAAAAAAGCAACAAAGAGCGTTTTACCGCATTGGCTACAAACATGCATTCGCCATGCAGCGACTGGGTATAAAGCCCGATAATATACTTGTATGTTAGCCTGTCACTACAGTAATTGGTGAATCAGCTACTAAAATGATACATAATCACCTGTTTGACAGAAAAAAAGTTTCAGTGGATTTAAAATCCACTTATGCAAGAAATCAAGTGTGATGGCTTATCGTGATTTTACCCTTCCTTCGAGGAACACACATCGTCGTTGCATCACTGTCGTATCTTCCCAGGCTGCCTTGTGTGATTGATTTATTATTGTCATATAATTGCCATGAAATAACTATATGAAATACAACAATGATAAATAAAAATTCCTTTAAAAAGGAACAGGGCGAACAAATGAGGAAGTGTCAAGATAAAGGTGTAGTTATTTTATTGTTTGAATTGTTTCTATAATTCGCATCGATCATAATGAGTATGTTTACGTACCTCAAATGACAAGGACTACGGTACTTAGCCTATGATCTTGCAATGAGACTGTACTCAGTGTATGGACAGTGTAGCCTATTTGTCTAATCATGTTGGCTATTTAATTCTGACAATTGTGATTAAAACAGGCTTTCAGATTGGTGAGCTATTGTGTACCAAGTGATAAGATAATAATAAAGTATAATAAAAATACACTGGATAACTCACGACAGCCTATTTACTGGCAAAAGGTGGGCCAAATAAATCTTAGTTGATTCTTGAACACAATTTAAGCAGGAACCTTGAGGCAGAATTAGAATACATAGGCCCTATTATCCTGTAACGTTTACTTAGCCTAACAGTCAATGAACGTTCATTGTTAGCATAATAAGTAGCTTTAGAAATGAAGGATAATGAACAATAATTACAGAACATTTATTGTTGTAGCTATGGTATACAATGTTTACAAAATAAGAGCGTTAATGTTTTGTACATGAAGTTAACGTCTTTGCTACATAGCCACATAGCTAGTTGTTAATACATTGAAAATGTGACTCGAGATTTACAATTTGATGACATTCAAAATAATTTAGTATTGAAGAATTTCAACAAATTACAGAACTTTCATTTGTTGACATACTAGCAATATTGTTAACAATGTTGAAAATCATGTTCATAAGCGTAACATCCTCTACACATCTATTTATTAATGTTCATAAACGTATAACAATTTGTTACATCTATGTCTTAATGCTCATAAACGTAACATGCTCGATACATCTATTTATCAATGTTCATAAACGTCGTTGATACATCTATTTCTATTTCAATGCTATTTTATCTCCGTGTTCTGACAATAAATTTGACCCGAATAACATTTGTAAGAGGTAGAAACCTATCAGGCGGCGAGTGGCATGATAGAGCCGGCAACTTGTGACACCGCCGGCCGTATGGCATTTTCCAATATACTCGGTTAATTTTGTGGGGTTCATTATCGAACCCCAACGGTTTTAGCTTGTATTTATATTATTTATTAACATAGGCCTATTTGTTTGTGATATTTCAAGCGTTTTAAAATTTCAAAACAATCCCATTCAATTACAGGGTTGACGGTGGAAATTTACTGAATTTAGAGAATGCACTGCGACCACCACCTGAAATCTATCAAAATAATATTATTAACTAATCCCATAACTGTTCAAATAACAGCCCTCACTTAACAGACATTAAGTCTCAATTGAGAGGATCTATAAGTGTTAAAGTAAATATATTTTCTCTTTATCGCCTGCCTAAGTTTCCCCATTTAAGGGATGGGGTATTAACGTTTGGACAGTATTTATTGTGGGACATTAGAGCACATCAGACATGTTGAATTGCATTCTGAATACGAAGAATGTCCTTTTGATATAAAATAATTTTGATTTTTTGAAATTCGCAAATGATGATTTTTACTTAAAGTGTATGTAGGCGGGATGAAAAAGCCGACGATCAATTGAAAATTTTGACCTTTCGTATTGAAGATATGGATCTTTTTCCCAAAACACAAAAACATTAGGTCATTTTGGGAAAAAAGTCCATATTTTCAATATGAAAGGTCAACATTTTTCAATTGACCGGCTTTTCCTCCCAGCTACATACACTTTAAGAATATGTCATTAGATTTATAAAATTTACTTCGAGGACTGTTATATCAAAATATGAAAAATATCAAATTTTAATAATTTGTCATAAAATTTGTATTACATCGTGATTTTCAAAAAATGAAAATTATTTGATATCAGAAAGACATTCTTCGTATTAGGAATGCAATTCCATAGACCTATGTCTGATATGCTCTCATGTCCCACAAAAAAAATTCTATCGAAACGCCCATTCCAGATCCCTTAAGTACTCTCTTTAATTTAGTCAAGGTTGTGTTTGTATAAATGAATTCAGTTATATAAACACAGCCTCGTGAAATGGACATGTTGATTGTTGACATAAATTAATTGACTGTGTGCTTATAGTATTATTCTATACGCTATAGCCGAACAACAAGCACTTACAGGCAAGTATTTTGCCAGTATCAATAAAACTATAATGAGGATATTAATGTAGCCCAACTGTACGTACAATCTGGCAATACCGCTAAATCTTAAAGAAATGAAAAATATCTGTTGCAATTTTCTGATTTGCATAAAAGTAATTCTAGTTCATCCACGTTGTAAAACAATTATTTCTTTTAATACAAACACATGCCTTGGTAAGACAACTTTATAGCACTGTTTGAATATCAACATGAAGTAGTAATGACAAATTTAAATGTACACTATCGCCACTGTAGTTTCCTGATTACATAGACAGCACGATTATTTTATTTTTATTCTGCAATGCTTTGCATTTTTCGCCCAAAAAGAAATCGCATGAGGCAACATTTTAAGATACGGCAGTATTTGATGCTGACGACAATTTGAATAGAGGTAGATAGTGAGTACTTCAAATATATTAAGTTCAATTCAAATAACCATGATAACGAGTTGTTAACTCAATAAAAGTTATAATAATAATAATACAATAAAAGACAAACTATTGATTTGTCTCCATAAAAGCGTACATGTTTGTAGATCTTAATATACTACAAAGTTGTTAGTTACATGTTTCAGAACAACAGGGATATATTTTTAAAAACGAATCTCCTTCAGGCCACACTTAAAGATAAAGTTTGAAAATTAAAAAATACTAAGCCCGCATTGATTACGCGTTGCTCAAACTTAGTGAGGTCAAACTTGTTGAGAGAATTTAAAATGTTCATTAAATACCTTAGTGAGGTATCAATTGCTTTAAAAGAGTATAGACTTTCATTATTAGCAATAGGCAAACCGAAATGTCATTCCCTTATATTTAATTTGAGACCCTGGGAGATGTAAATAAAGGACCAAAATAGGAAACTTCTTGCACTGTTGGACCTTTGTTATATATATAATGCTATTAGTTTCCATGCGTAGAGCGCACAACAAAAGACCGTTTCAATAGGGAGAAACGTTATTTGCACTGCTGGGCCTTTGTTATTTATAAAGCTATTATTTTCCATGCGTAGAGCGTACAACAAAAGACCGTTTCAATGGGGAGAAATGCTTATATAAAACAAAAGTGCATGGTTTAGTTCAAGTAGGACATATCTGCATCAGCTTCCATGTGCAATATTATGTACAATATACAAAATATGGTGCAGATTGCAGAAGGCGAGTGATATTTAAAGATTTCAATTAAACAAATACAAGTTGGGTGATTTTCAAAAAATGAAAATTATTTGATATCAGAAAGACATTCTTCGTATTAGGAATGCAATTCCATAGACCTATGTCTGATATGCTCTCATGTCCCACAAAAAAAATTCTATCGAAACGCCCATTCCAGATCCCTTAAGTACTCTCTTTAATTTAGTCAAGGTTGTGTTTGTATAAATGAATTCAGTTATATAAACACAGCCTCGTGAAATGGACATGTTGATTGTTGACATAAATTAATTGACTGTGTGCTTATAGTATTATTCTATACGCTATAGCCGAACAACAAGCACTTACAGGCAAGTATTTTGCCAGTATCAATAAAACTATAATGAGGATATTAATGTAGCCCAACTGTACGTACAATCTGGCAATACCGCTAAATCTTAAAGAAATGAAAAATATCTGTTGCAATTTTCTGATTTGCATAAAAGTAATTCTAGTTCATCCACGTTGTAAAACAATTATTTCTTTTAATACAAACACATGCCTTGGTAAGACAACTTTATAGCACTGTTTGAATATCAACATGAAGTAGTAATGACACATTTAAATGTACACTATCGCCACTGTAGTTTCCTGATTACATAGACAGCACGATTATTTTATTTTTATTCTGCAATGCTTTGCATTTTTCGCCCAAAAAGAAATCGCATGAGGCAACATTTTAAGATACGGCAGTATTTGATGCTGACGACAATTTGAATAGAGGCAGATAGTGAGTACTTCAAATATATTAAGTTCAATTCAAATAACCATGATAACGAGTTGTTAACTCAATAAAAGTTATAATAATAATAATACAATAAAAGACAAACTATTGATTTGTCTCCATAAAAGCGTACATGTTTGTAGATCTTAATATACTACAAATTTGTTAGTTACATGTTTCAGAACAACAGGGATATATTTTTAAAAACGAATCTCCTTCAGGCCACACTTAAAGATAAAGTTTGAAAATTAAAAAATACTAAGCCCGCATTGATTACGCGTTGCTCAAACTTAGTGAGGTCAAACTTGTTGAGAGAATTTAAAATGTTCATTAAATACCTTAGTGAGGTATCAATTGCTTTAAAAGAGTATAGACTTTCATTATTAGCAATAGGCAAACCGAAATGTCATTCCCTTATATTTAATTTGAGACCCTGGGAGATGTAAATAAAGGACCAAAATAGGAAACTTCTTGCACTGTTGGACCTTTGTTATATATATAATGCTATTAGTTTCCATGCGTAGAGCGCACAACAAAAGACCGTTTCAATAGGGAGAAACGTTATTTGCACTGCTGGGCCTTTGTTATTTATAAAGCTATTATTTTCCATGCGTAGAGCGTACAACAAAAGACCGTTTCAATGGGGAGAAATGCTTATATAAAACAAAAGTGCATGGTTTAGTTCAAGTAGGACATATCTGCATCAGCTTCCATGTGCAATATTATGTACAATATACAAAATATGGTGCAGATTGCAGAAGGCGAGTGATATTTAAAGATTTCAATTAAACAAATACAAGTTGGGTGATTTTCAAAAAATGAAAATTATTTGATATCAGAAAGACATTCTTCGTATTAGGAATGCAATTCCATAGACCTATGTCTGATATGCTCTCATGTCCCACAAAAAAATTCTATCGAAACGCCCATTCCAGATCCCTTAAGTACTCTCTTTAATTTAGTCAAGGTTGTGTTTGTATAAATGAATTCAGTTATATAAACACAGCCTCGTGAAATGGATATGTTGATTGTTGA
Organism: Amphiura filiformis; assembly: GCF_039555335.1. Taxonomy (NCBI): domain Eukaryota; kingdom Metazoa; phylum Echinodermata; class Ophiuroidea; order Amphilepidida; family Amphiuridae; genus Amphiura; species Amphiura filiformis. The sequence goes on from NC_092629.1 coordinate 22,469,265, forward strand.
CATAAATTAATTGACTGTGTGCTTATAGTATTATTCTATACGCTATAGCCGAACAACAAGCACTTACAGGCAAGTATTTTGCCAGTATCAATAAAACTATAATGAGGATATTAATGTAGCCCAACTGTACGTACAATCTGGCAATACCGCTAAATCTTAAAGAAATGAAAAATATCTGTTGCAATTTTCTGATTTGCATAAAAGTAATTCTAGTTCATCCACGTTGTAAAACAATTATTTCTTTTAATACAAACACATGCCTTGGTAAGACAACTTTATAGCACTGTTTGAATATCAACATGAAGTAGTAATGACAAATTTAAATGTACACTATCGCCACTGTAGTTTCCTGATTACATAGACAGCACGATTATTTTATTTTTATTCTGCAATGCTTTGCATTTTTCGCCCAAAAAGAAATCGCATGAGGCAACATTTTAAGATACGGCAGTATTTGATGCTGACGACAATTTGAATAGAGGCAGATAGTCAGTACTTCAAATATATTAAGTTCAATTCAAATAACCATGATAACGAGTTGTTAACTCAATAAAAGTTATAATAATAATAATACAATAAAAGATAAACTATTGATTTGTCTCCATAAAAGCGTACATGTGTGTAGATCTTAATATACTACAAATTTGTTAGTTACATGTTTCAGAACAACAGGGATATATTTTTAAAAACGAATCTCCTTCAGGCCACACTTAAAGATAAAGTTTGAAAATTAAAAAATACTAAGCCCGCATTGATTACGCGTTGCTCAAACTTAGTGAGGTCAAACTTGTTGAGAGAATTTAAAATGTTCATTAAATACCTTAGTGAGGTATCAATTGCTTTAAAAGAGTATAGACTTTCATTATTAGCAATAGGCAAACCGAAATGTCATTCCCTTATATTTAATTTGAGACCCTGGGAGATGTAAATAAAGGACCAAAATAGGAAACTTCTTGCACCGTTGGACCTTTGTTATATATATAATGCTATTAGTTTCCATGCGTAGAGCGCACAACAAAAGACCGTTTCAATAGGGAGAAACGTTATTTGCACTGCTGGGCCTTTGTTATTTATAAAGCTATTATTTTCCATGCGTAGAGCGTACAACAAAAGACCGTTTCAATGGGGAGAAATGCTTATATAAAACAAAAGTGCATGGTTTAGTTCAAGTAGAACATATCTGCATCAGCTTCCATGTGCAATATTATTTACAATATACAAAATATGGTGCAGATTGCAGAAGGCGAGTGATATTTAAAGAGGCTTTTTTACCCAGTTTTAGCAATTCAATTAAACAAATGCAGTGTACTTGTTAACAATACTTGGATCTTATCGGAAATAAGTAATAGAAGCCACTAAAAGCACTTATATTTTGTGGTTCTTGAGTTATGATACTTATAATATCAAAACAATTGTTTTGGGAGGTTCCCCTCGAGAGAAAAATCGTACATATGGGGCTGAAATGGCACTTGTAACATCAAGCATTGGGAACTTGTAGGACCCTTACCGATCCTTTTGTGCTATAGTCTAGGTAATGCTCCCATACTACCCACCTTAAGTTGATAATTTAAAGTATTGTACTGGTGATAGAGACCGGTTTTAAGTCTCTTCATATCTAGTCTGATTACTTGACACCAGTTTTGTAAAAAAGAATCTGATACCTTATTTATGTGCGCACTGTAGTTCGCTTGATACATTTGGTTTATCAGAGCTGTCTTGACAATAATAAGAGTCTAGTGTGTATTTGAATGGTGTCAAGTTCCTCACGATCAGCACATTGACAAATCCATCTATTGTTAATGCAAGCAGTGACAAAGATTGGAGTATATAGGTATATACGTTTATATATAGAGAGAGAGAGGAAGACAACATACATAAGATGTAGGCCAAGCCGGCAACCTCGAGTCAATGAAGCGAGATATTCCAGATCGGACCGGCTATGTAAAAAAGCTCCTCACCCTGGGGATTTCTATGACTTCAACAGATTTAAAATGAAACAAATAACATGGAAAAATTATACAAGAAAGAAATTTGATGGATATTGCGATTTTATTCTTCCCTCTAAGACGTACATGAATATGCAATAAACCAACCGGAACGCCATAACAATTGAAATGGCAGCAATGTTGAAAAAGTGTAGATTACTCATATCTTAATAAATTAAGCAATTCAAAGAAAGAAAGAAAGAAAGAAAGAAAGAAAGAAAGAAAGAAAGAAAGAAAGAAAGAAAGAAAGAAAGAAAGAAAGAAAGAAAGAAAGAAAGAAAGAAAGAAAGAAAAGAAAGAAAGAAAGAAAGAACGAAAGAAAGAAAGAAAGAAAGAAAGAAAAAAAAAGTAATCAATGAAGCAAATGACACAAAAGTGCCAAGCAAAAACGATTAATATTACAATAAATAGAAACAATATTGTTCAAAAGATTATACTTTACACATGTTTCGTAATACGCTTTGTAACTGCCAATATCAACACGACAAAAAATGTGTAAGAGAATCCAAGAGAAATTCGTAATAGAATTATTATGTGTCATTTATACAACACCTTATATGGATTACACTTTATAAACCCGATTACAAGGTGTTTATTACCTCGTTTGAGCTTTAAACATCATGCAATATTCATTATATTCATTCGGGTTGCTTCTTTAAGTTTTCATTTCACTCAATATTCAATAGAAGTTTTACCGATATGTGTATCATATTCCTTTGGAACCGAGAACAAAAGCTGTCTTAAATTGCCAATAACTGTGTTAAGAAGGTAACTTGCTTTAGATGGTATATTATTAACCTACGACGAGGAGCTTGAGCCGCTTTTAATCATTTGACAGTAAACCTCGTCCACATACAGTTGGCGTAACTAGGGGGGGACAAGGGGGGAACGTGCCCCGGGCGCCACCCTTAGGGGGCGCCAAATTGACCACTTCAGCATCGATTCTGCGCCCCTCCAAGCGATGAAAGTCAAAATTTTCGCGCACTTCGCTCGCGCGCATTTCACCTCAAAATCAATTGAAAGAACATTTTAAGACAGTATTCAACTTCTAGTAACAACAATTAATAAGTGGTAGGCCTTATTTGTCCAAAATTTCGCGCAACTGTTTCAAGAATTGGGGGGCGTCTAAGATATACTTGGGGAGGGGCGCCAATTTTGTATCTTGCACCGGGCGCTACCAACCCTAGTTACGCCACTGTCCACATGGGATAGTTCCATTGACCATTGGCTCATTTTAACTGCGTGCGATACGATACTGCCGGTTGTAGGTAAGCGCTAACTACAGCTTGATATTTTAGACCAATTACGGTGCAGATAAGTCGCAGGCAACACATATGAGGCTAACACAGCATGAAACACATAGGAGTCTGCACTTGTACCAGTTTAATTCTTTTGAGCTAGCTGCGATCTTACCTACGTAACAAGTTACCTATGATGGTGTGAATAAGGCTAATGACAAATGTGATGCGATCAAGCAAAATCAGTCGGAACTCGGAAATATTAAATTTTCAGTTTTTTATAGGATAGTAAAAAGCATTTTCAAAGCTGCATTTTGCAGAAAACCCCATTGAAATTGAACAACCAGTTCCAAAGATTTGCGCAATAAAAGAGTTTCCAAAACAAGAGAAAACAAAAAGAAATATCTCCTTTGTTCGGTAATACAGGGTGTCCCAAAAAAAAGAGGCCCCTCATTGCGCCCTCTTATTCTCCTATTTCTGAAAACTTAATCAAATATGTTTTGGTATGTAAACAAATCTTGAGTCGTTAGCTTTAATAAACCAAAACAATTTTATCAATTGGTTCACAACTTTTGAAGATATGCTCTTTTAAAGAAATGTACCCGTTTTTCACTCTGTCCACGGAGAAGGTTTGGCTACTTCAAAGATTGAAAAGGAGTACACATACCATGCATGAATATCAAACATTCCTCAATGATAATTTTATAAAATAACTTTATTTATGGAATGGGCTTTACCGGTGGGTTTATGGGCAATGGATTTTGTTAATATAGTGTCATTAATTTGTGGGTAAAATGGATGCCGAATGGGACTTCTTTTGCTTTACTTATTTTTTCTTGGTTATTTATGCCTTTTTGTTTTATTATGTTTCTTACTTTCTTACTTTGTTGTTTCTTGATTTCTTTTTTTTTATTTACAACATAAGTCATTTCTATTTTTAGGATAAAAGGTAGCCCTAAAAGGCTGTTTGGTTTGTCTTTGGTTCTTCTGAACTGAGTTTACGTGCTACTCTGCCCTCTACCTGGTTGCCTCCTTGGCAAATACAGGTTTCAGCCCGGTCCTCATTGCATCAATTGCGTTGCGTACCATCCTTTTGCGCCGGATACTTGCGAATGCATTCAGTAATACGTCTACGAAGATCCTTAGATTTTGCCACAAAGGAAAAAAAAGTGGTTTGAGGTCTGGTGATCGTGCAGGCCACTCCACAGCATGAGCCATCCCAACCACTCTGTTTGCTATCCGTGGACAGAGTGAAAACGGGTACTTTTATTCAAAGGGCATATCTTCAAAAGTTGTTACCCGATTGAAATAATTGTTTGGTTTATTAAAGCTAACGATTTAAGGTTTCTTTACATACCAAAATATATTTAATCAACTTTTCAAAAATAGGAGAAAAAGAGGGCGCAATGAGGGGCCTCTTCTTTTTGGGACACCCTGTATCTCAAAACCAACTGATTTTGCTTGATCGCATCACAAATGCGTTTATCGCAGTATAGTCAGATGCGTTCAGTCTTACATTTGATGCATGCTATACAGACATTAGTACGCATTGACCAATAGGTACTACATACAAATAGTAACCATTGGCCAATGTGCAAAATTATATGTTCCATATACTGCCGTGTATGCAGTACCCATTTCCCAATGTTACTAACATTTTAAATGTTGAACGTATTTTCATTGTAGTGAATGATTATTTGAGATAATGTGCGACACTGTGGAATATAAAGAGGAGGATATGGGTATGTTAAAAATCAAAATGAGGTATGGGGCTGGCTGGGGGTGGCTACGGGGCGTTATCTCAAGGACAATATTGTTCAAGGTTGCGCCGCAGGCTTACAAAGAAACAATAGCAATCAAGCTTAAACTTTAAATTAACACCCGATAGAGGGCAGGGCCTGAAGAATGAGGGAAATTATGGGGTAAATATAGCCCTATAAAAACAAACTCACTTACGGCGGTTCGTTGAAGATGGGAGCTGCCGGCCTCGGTCCTTCGGACCTGCGGCCTTGTGGGGAGCGGTCTCCGGCCTTCGGCCTTGTTTCAAAAGTCGCCCAATTGGGCTACCAAATCGCGGGTTTGGCAACTCTGCTTGTTTTGATCTTATTTTAAGTTATCAAATTAGTTTTTATATTCTATGGTGTCAAATATTTATTCACAACGTTGTAAATACGTATTAAATACGATTAATAACAACAGAGGGCACTATCACTTTTTCTCATAAACTGCCGCATATGTTAGTAACATTGGGAAATGGGTACTTTATACACGGCAGTATATGGAACATATAATTTTGCACATTGGCCAATGGTTACTATTTGTATATAGTACCTATTGGTCAATGTGTACTGTTGTCTGTATCGGGTGTTTGATGTATTAAAATTATTTACGGCACTAATGTGTTGGCCCTTAAACTGTATAGTGTATTACAATAATATTCTATAAAAATAGATGTGTAATACACTTAAGTTTGCGTAAAGGTTGGATTTGTGTGAAGCTTTTATAAATTAAAATATGCGGCATTGCGTGTACTAATGTGTTTGCACTATTTAATTTATTAATTAATACACAAGATAATGCATTATACATAAGTGTGGAAAGATTTGTTTGAAGCTTGTAGATAAATGATGCTTTTTTTTAAGCATGGGCTATTTTTAAACATATTATTATTACCTGGTAAACAAAATCCGCTTGTTAAATTTGACTTCACATAAATAAACACGTTACAGGACAGCCAATTTGAATACACAAACAATAAAACTTGTCACTGCATATTAATCGCAAAACTCCGTTCAAATACAATTAATTTCTTATCATAATAATTGAAAACGGTGAATTTTATATTTCAGCAACTAAATGTAAATTTTGTCCTTTCGTTGATTATATTATCACATGACTTGTTTCGAAAATATATCATCCTGTTTCAGGAACTGTGCTGGAGTTGAGCAATACTGGGAAGTTGGAACATCCCGGTAACAGAACATTACCGTTTGTTACCAATGTTGCTAGCTCTCAATCCATGTAATCAAGTTCATCCATTTGACCTATTAGGATACATTTTTTTGCGTTTATTTTATATGGTGGTATAAGATATGGGCATGATTTAGCAAGAATACGTGTATATTACAGTATATCACAGTAATACGTACTTTTCATATATGTTTGCTTCTTTAGGTATGCTTATGAATTCATTGCCAAATGAAAGTGTACATGTAGAGAGCGCCATATTCTTCTTAAGTGCTTACATCTGTATAAATTGTCATCTGTCATAGTATAAATAACATGATCCAGTTAGGGCACGCAACAAAAGAGGGAAGCATTATAAAAAATCAAAAGAATAAAAGGTGAATTTTTCTACCCCGTTCTACAGCAAAACGAAAAGGTTGGTAGAATTGCTTGTTTGTTTTTCGATTATTTGAAAAAGTGAATTTGTTTCACATTTTTAAACGTTTTTGATTTAATCGTTGATTTAATCATTCTTTTTACAGCCTCATATTTTTCCGCCCCTTGCTTTTACCCCGGGAGGCTGGCAAACCCAACAACCTCCCCCTCCCCCTTCTAAATACATGCATAACTCTCTGCTGAGATCAACATAATATCGCTCCTCTTCCCGTAGATGAAATAAAATGGCACAGGTTATTTTTTGATATTGAGACCAGTTTGGCTTAAGTATCGTTGCTAGACGGTATGTGGCATTGAATAACAGATTAGGGGTTGCAGTAAGGTGGCTTAGTAGGGCTAGGGTTAACATTACGCCTTTCTCTTATTTCTACAATAATCATAATAAGTTCAAAACACGACATTGAATGATTAATTGTGTCACTTTTTTATGGATTTTCTTGGAAGTAAGGTGGAATTACAATTTACTAGTCGCTGAGTTACGACCGATGAAGAGGAGTTCAATAGCCAAAAGGCAATCCTTGGTCAGTCAGCGACTGAGGAAATGCTGAGTTTAAAAACTCAACAATATACTTGTATATTAACTTGACATTAAAGCGATTGGTATTAAAAATCAAGTACTAAAATGATACATAATTAACTAATTGACGGAACAATCAAATCCACTTACACGAGCAAAAAAGTGGCGGATTATTGCAAGTGTACAATTCCCCATGGAATATATTGTATTGAATAACCATGGAATATGTAGACAGAGTTCAGATAGTGAGAAGACAGAAGTGCAAAACTAATGTCAAATCACTTGCGGATAATTACAGTGATATCCCCGGGAGTGATATATAACGGACAGTTGTATTTTGACGAGATAATGGCCTTTAAAACAGGATAGAAAACGGTGAAAAGATTATAGGAACGATTGAGGTGTAATTGCCTAACGTCGAGATGCTATTATAAAAACATTTGATTTTAAGTGTACAATTTTTAAATCTTAAATACCATTACTTTTAAAGTCTCCAGTGTCAGTTAGATCATTCTATTTTCCAATTAACAAATAAAAATAGGGTGTGTGTGAAGATGTCAAGATATTTCAACATTATCATATATTAACCACATACTATATATATATATAAGGCCAAATAAAAAAATAAACATGTTTCACGTCCCCTCCCGCTTCCTTTTTTGAGGTTTCCTCAAATATATTTTTATTTTTTGAAATTCAGTTATATCTTTTCAAAAAATATGTCTAGGAAGTTGGGATGCATTCTATATAGCCTTGTTAAGATACAAGAAACACTTTAGGAAGATTTTATGATCATTAGAGGGGGTGTAACTCTCAGAACAACAAATAAAAAAGGGCCTCCTCCTTTTTCCAGGCATTATTGTATACGCTAAAACAGCTCTAAGTATGGGTATTTACACCAATTTTGCGATAAAAAATAGACAAGAAAAAGCCCCCTCTTGCTCCTTTTTTTTTCGAAAACCCGGACGTGAAACGTGTTTTATTTTTTACTTGGCCTAAAGTTCGACAAATACTAAGCACAGTGCTCAAACTCTAAGGTATCGGGTTTTTTTACTAGACTACATTATCAGACTGAATATCAGATAAACATTTGGTTAAAAAAAGTTTCACCTCATACATGCATTTGTCAAGTCTTTGCCATTCAAAATATGTATACTTTTATATACTTTAGACCAACAATTTAGCAGTAAGGACGCCCAAGTAATAACATTGAAAAATGTTACCAACCGACAATCACAATGAGCCAAACTGGTTTCATCGAAAGAACACCTTTTAATAGAATCCTAATTTCTCCAGCGACTTTACCACTCTCAACGGAATTGATTTATGACATATTGAGGTGGACTGCAAAAGTGTTATCACTAGAGTTTCAACTGCCACTTTACTTCTCAAATCCCATTGAACTCTGTGCAAAAGATGTTGTTTTAGAATTGTGCGTGTGTCATTATTACTTGGTCGATTTCAAAATAAAAGTGATGTGTGTTTAAAGGATAATTCACACCTTCTGTAGATAACATAAAATGTGAAATCGACTAGCATTTTCACAGCGTTTTTATGTAAATATAAGTGTACACATTCAAATTAAACCATGCACGTGCAGTACGTCTATATGCAGTGGGCGAGTAGTGGTGTCATGTTCGCTCACACAGCTATGCTAACCGCAAGTAACATAGTGGAATGTTGGGAAGTGCTTAAATCATCCTCTGGGTGGCCAGGTACAGTTAAGCCAATGACCAGCATAGTAGCATTTACTACCTCACAAATGAGTTTAAGAGCGTTCGTTCCCTTGAGTAATAATTGACAAGTTGTATGCAATTCTTATGTTTAGAAGATATCAATGTGGTTGTATATATAAATGAAAGCACTATTTTGCCACACATCAAACATGTCTATTACACGGTTAACATAATATTATGTTTTCTTTTCAATGCTGATATACACGTGATTTAAATAAACGGTTTTGATTTTCGTTGATGCTGGAGAATATAAAAAACATTTCGAGGGATACGTGGAAGAGCACCGTAAAATGGCTACCCTATTAAATAGCTATGTGCTTATTCCTGTAAGCATAATGCTGGTTTGATTTCTGGACATATCTCATTTTTATCCCTCGTCTATAAAGTTTATATGAAGTGACCATAGCCTGTGACAAACGTTAATCATGATTTCGCCACAGACACTCATCGGCGTAATGAATTATCAACTTTTGGGTCTAAAACGGAAACAAATTCAAAGGCTACATTAAGCAAAACCATATTCATGATTAGCACCTCCTCAATACTTTATTTTGTGCAATTGAGCAAACAATATAATTCTGAGATAAAGAGACCGGACTCACATTCTTTGACAACATCTTTGGCCGTTTACATTATTTTAAACGTTTACATTACCCAACATTATATCAATCTTTTTTTTTCTATATGATATTTATAATAAAATATAGGGGGCGCCCTCTTCCACACAGATGTGGCTCCGTAGGATGAGGTTAATTACGCGAGTGTCTTATTCCAATGCTCGATTACTCTACCATATCATAAATTCAAAACACGACATTAAATGAGTTAATTGTACAACTTTTCGTTCGCTTAAATAATCAAAAACAATCCTTCATCAATCAGCGACTGCATGGCTGAATGCTGACTTTAAACACTCAGCATTATACTTATTAGCCTGACATTAAAGCGATTGGTAATCAAGTACTAAAATGATACATAATTAACTAATTGACGGAACAATCAAATCCACTTACACGAGCAAAAAAAAGTGATGGATAGTTGCCAAGTGTCCCGTTCCCCACGGAATATTTTGTAGCGAGTAACCATTGAATATGTTGAAAGAGTTCAGATAGTGAGAAGACAAAAGTGCACAATTAAAGTCAAATCATGGCAGAGAATAACAATGTTATAACTGACAAATTGATTTTTTTTGTGTGATAATGATCTTTAAATAGTCGATGGAAAACGGAGAAAAGATGTGTAACGTCGATATTAACATTTTAAGCGTACAGTTGTTTAAAATCTTAAAAACCTTCAAAATCGCCAATCTCAGTTATATTCTTGTATTTTTCAAATAACAATTAAAAAGAGGTGTGTCTGAAGATATTTCAAAATTATCGTATATTGGCCACATTTATTATAAAGTTCGACAAATTGAAAAATACTAAGCGCAGTGCTCAAACTTAGTAATAAACGCAGTGCTGAAATTGTAAGGTATCTTTTTTATTAGACTGCATTTACATAAGTAGACCAAATATCTGATAATTAAAATAAGCAAATGTAATTATATTCCTTATGAAATATAGAACGCACTAGTCTCGTCTTATAAAGCGGTTGCACTATTGGTTCTTATACAGGACAAATTAAGTTAAGATTTAGTTCAAGATATGCAATAGCTACCTGGTGTCATAATGTGTACAATCTAGAGTGCAGAAACTGTCAAATGTCTATAGGGAAGCCATTGTAACTGTTTTATGGAAGTCAATACGTTTATCTATGCAAACAATCTAGATCAAACATGAAAGTGCAACTTTCACTTTCTGAGGTAACCAGGTTTATCATATTTCCAGTGTTCCCAGTCAGTTATGCGTTGCATTGGCGATAAGAGAACGTTTATAAAAACTCAATATTTAGTCCGATTGTTTGACACCAGTTTTGTAACAGATCGTTACTTTGTTTATTTGCGCAATGTTTTGACATTTATAAAGGTCTAGTGTATATATTGAATGGTGTCAAGTTCTACTCGATCAGCATCATAAGACACCCCCTCTTCAACCACACACCACCAACCAGACGGCTGAAGTCAGGGAAAAGCTTCATCACAAGCACCCTCCCTCTGCAAACAACATCATCAGAGGCTCGCACCCAGATGTGGAAAGAAAGGCTTTCATCTGATGTAGTCACCACTGAGATGGGGATTCAACCCACAGAATCACTACCTCCAGGAGCAAACGAAGTCTGGGCAAACTGGAGATGCCTTAACCGCCTCCGAACCGGTGTTGGACGTTGCAAGGATACCCTTCAAAAATGGGGATACATCAGTGGCCCGACCATGTGTGATTGTGGACAAGAGCCACAGACGATGCAGCATCTGCTGGAATGCCCGCTTTTGGAAGATCCTGAGACGACAGACGATCTGGCGCAATTTTCACAACGGGCACACAAGTGTGTTTCTCAGTGGATAAGTACAGTTTGATGTAAGGACACGAAAGAAGAAGAAGAAGCATCATATTGACAGATCCACCTACAATTCGCATGACTAAGAAGTGTGTATAATGCAATACAATAGAGATGTTGGAGCGACTGAGAGAAAGCAAAAACAAAATATCGAAGTGCCTTCCCGGCATTTTTCCAACGTTTTTGTAAAGCCAGGCCTGTCGATATGTTCCAGGCTTTTATAGTGAACATATCACATCTACGACACAACCGCTAAAACGGCGATAGGAATTGTAGATATATGAATGTGAAACCCCGAACGTCAAATTCATTGTCACGCTCGACTCAAATGATATGTGGATGATTGCGTTGTTCTGATGCAACAAGAACAAGTGAAATGAACCGTATGATAGGAACGTCTTGAATTCTTCAACAATTTTTTAAGTGCTCATTGATCTACACTCTCTTGTTTATTATACGTTTTGATTATCTATTACTAGGATAATTCAAACCATAATTTTGCATCAAACGAAATTGTCACCTTGTTAACCCTACAAACATTATGTAAGGTAGAATATTTAGGTTATGTTTGTTAGGTCTTACATTCCATACTGTTAAATAATACTAGTAATCGAAGTGGAATATGAAAGCCAATAATAATGATTTTTAATTTAAAAGTATTTTTTAAATATAGTACAATAACATCTTCACAATGTATATGTTATCCAACTTGTCACGGAATTAGCATCGAGGTAACTGGGTGTAATTAAGTGTACACGATGAATTGTTGGTCGAAGGCAGCAAAAAAGTCGATTTTCATTATTTCAATCAATATATTATTTTTAAAAATAACACTTTGATGTTTTGCAAAAGTTTATTATGCAAATCATATACTTTGAAAACGTGCTTGATTTATTGCTGTTAATGAGTTATGTACGTTTTACAAAAGTGTTGTTGTTTCAGTCCTCTACACAACATAACTCAAGAACCAGAGTACCTACAAAAGTATATATGTGATATATGAATTCTACTACGCGCTCGCTATGACATGATCAATGCAATTTTTGCCAAAGCTTACTACTATTCGCAAGATAATGTGAACTACTAAACTGCATATAGTTGCTAACCATAATGTTTATAAAGATGTTAGTTTGAATTATATTCCATAGTCAGTTACTTCAGTTATACAAGGTGTCCCATAAAAAGGTTACATGTAGAAAATGAACTGCATTTTGTAATAGTACAACAACACAATGTAATTTTTTCAGATATTATTTATTTATCATTTTTGTAACTGTTTGCTAAGTTTCAATTCCTTATCTTAAAAGCAACTTAACTTATGAGCGCACGATGACAGAGGTGTCAAGAGTGGCTAACCATCAAAATATCTGGCAGGGCGGAGGTGGTTACGTGCGTATTTATAAAAAAAAACCCGCATTCATAAATATAACCGAAGTACACTGATAGTCCATACAGCATATTGGTATTTTTTTTTCATATTGCAGTGCTTGTCCACTTGGCTTAATAAAATTGGTAATAAACAAACTAATATCATCCACGTGCCTGACTACTCGCACAATAAGATAAGACAATTTTTTTTTACAAAACTACTTTCACTTTATAGCAAACGACCGTTGTTATTATCATCAAGTAATTTTACGACAATTGGAAATGTCATATTTTTTTATACTCGTGCAAGCGTGAATGACAAATATATTACGATGTACAAAGTGCACCATAATGACTTCCCTTATGAAACAACACTATTGACATGAGAGCTGAAGCTAAATTTACACTGGGTCACTCTATGCGATGAGCGATTGAGTTTTGACCAATAAGGTAGAGCGTTCTTTGTTATGTTGGGGACATCAGTGGAAATCAGTGTACGTCATTGGTTAAAAGTCGCGTCCGAGTTCAACATTACTCCTACAATAACGCATTACTCGAGTAATGGAGTCACTTCACTTAGGCCTATAGAGAAAATGCATTACATCGTTAAATTGACTCCATTGTAGCTTCATGTTGTATTTATAAGCAAATATAAATGCAAGAAAAATAAACGTGTCCGAAAGCATTGTGCGTACTACGCGGAGATCGCGCCCGTGCAATTATACACTATTTATGCACGGCTAGTAATTTACTAACGTGTGCGCTGATTGGTTCTCACTATCTAGGAGTGTATGAAAGTAAATTATGTTTCGAGTATCTGGAGCTCTAAGACTAATAATATTAAAACCTTAATATACATTATTTGAAGTAAATATTTGCAGAAGTTCTGCTAGATTGACGCAAACGCGTATGAAACATTTCAACTGTAAAGCGAGTTTCGATTTAATATCGTGTTGGTGTTCATAAAAAACGACAAGTCCAAACTGGAAAGTTATGCTGGCGAGTTATGCTTGCGTTATTTTTTCCATGTGTATGTTAATAAATTGATGTTGTTATTACTGATTACGTTAACTGTTTAGTAAGTTAGGGTTGTTATTCTTGCCGTAATTGTAAATATGTTTGCTTTATTTTTATATTGTTGCTAAGCCATTATGGAAGAACTGAGGGATATCTTATATTTCTCTCTGATTATAGACAGAGTGTACACACTGCAGTTACTGTTCATTTTCCTATGCACAATACACAGTGCTCTCACCATTGACGTGTGACCTCTACAAACAGTGTATGTTAGAGGTATAGGGCATTGCCTAGTTAACGTCACTGTGTGAAAAATAACCGACCAATAGTTGTTGTACTCTCTGAAATTCTAGGAAATATAGTTTTGTAAGATGTTCTAAATTTTTAGCTAATTTAGATGTTTGGAAATATTCGAACTTTAGTGTTTTAGTAAGGAATGGCACGGCATGGTCTGCAAAATTCCCTGTGTAAATCGAATGCAACTTTTAGTGACTATCACTCACTTGTGGACCGCTCTCTTCCGAAGGGCATTAAAGTTAAACCACTTGACGGATATTTTTTGTACTTGCTGTCAATCAAGAATAATGTATACATTACATGTAGGCTAAAAACTGAGTAGGTGGGGCATCTGATAATTTTCGTACCTCCCTGATATGTAAATGACAGATGGCATCAAAACAACTCCCATATCTGTCCATAACTTTGGTCAGTGGTGCGAGTCAATGGATTTCAGTGCAGTCCACCATTCAATTTGGAGGATGGGCTAGACTTTATCGATTGATTTTGCTGGAGTAATTTCCTGTTAACCAGGTTTAAGTACTGCAAAGGTCGAATCATGTCTGTTGTGCAGCATAACTGCACTATGACAGAGGAAATAATCGAACAAACAAACAAACAAGCAAATAAATCGACATACATTGGAAAAAGTAATATTTATACCGCGGTATATTTGCGTTTGGTAAAAATAACATATGCATCAACCTAAAACTGAATGCAACTAGCCGCTTTGGCTGTGTCATTCTCTCCGGGCCATGTTGTCTTATTGAAGGGGAAACAGAAGAGCAGAACATAGTACAAACATGAACATATAAATGACTCAGTCTTGAACAACGAATGTTAATTTATTAACGCCAAACAGGTGAAAATAAGAAGCTAGTTATGTTATTATTAACACCAGTGCTAAAAGTGTGCTTCAAACACAATCATGTGTTAATGTAACACATTCGTGTATTATTTTATGCCCTTATAATTATGTTAAAAAGTTAACACTCCCTTTCTTTTATCTGCGCAAGCTTAACCATTAACTTGTTCAGGTGCTCTGCTATTCTTGATTTGTGCTGATTGAAGTATAAATTATTTTATAAATTGATAAAATAAATACATATTTTTATTGTTCAACAAAGAGCACTTTTAGGTGAATATTTGTAACACGTGGAGATGAAATAAACTGCAATTACCCGTTCTCGCATCAGTATTCAACGTTGCCCTTAAATGGTACATTGCTTTACTGCTTATTTGATTCCAATAAGTGTTGAGTGCTAGCTTTTGTGGGTAAGATCCGTGAAAGAAATATCGAATATGTACTCTCTACTTCATCATGCTTAATAGTGTTTAATATACGTCCCAACCCTCTTGTACCGTTTGTAATAAATTGAAGTAGAAGTACGTGACAACCTACATATCGAGATACAATTATGTTTATGTAGTACTTACATTTTTGAAAGTGGGCTGACATCACCACCATATGATTTCAAATATCTCACATACATTCTTACTTTGATTACATTTTTATTGGTGTAAAACGTTGATCTAACGGATACGTTAAAATGTCAGCAATTTCAATGTCCCGTATAATAATAATAATGGGCACAAAATTGCAAGTTGGGTGTTTCGAGACTTTCCAACTGTTGAGTCGTAGTTCTTTGCTTGAAGACACAATTATTGGCAGTGGCATCCCCTTTGTGAATGGGGACAGAATTAAAAAACTAACAGAATACCGCATTTTATGTCCCCATTCACAACGACCATACCACTGATAATACAGGTGTCCTCAAGTAAAGAGCAGTAATGCGACAAGCTCTCGAAACCGACAACTTGAGACTTTGCACTCATTTCTTGGGAACTGGTCACATACACAATGAAGTATTCACAGGTAACGGCACTTTTATTATATCTTATATTTTATGTATTTCCTTTTATCCAATGCAGGACGAAAGAGGGCAGCATCTTACAATAAGCGCGTGGATGAAACAGGTGAGTAATAAAGCCTGAGATGAAGTTATTATAACGCAAATAAATACAATCCTATATCGTCAACTTGCTACGACAATTGCCTAAGTCATTTTTGTAAATTTGAGAACAATGTACAAAATGCGGTTTAAGCATGCATTTAAATATTTTATCGGCAGAATGCAACACCAACTTAATAAGTGTGTTTTTCTCCATCTAAATTGTGTTTCACTAATTGGTAAAAGTTTATTTATAAATATTTGACATAAAATGTGACTCACATAGTTACTTTAATGTGTGGAATAAATTATTGTTGATAAAAATATAATAAATGGGATATAAAGAAAATAACATTTCGTAAGTGCATTCGGTGATGTTGGGGTGAATGCACTTACGATAGTTTTACACTGTTTTAAGAAGCAAATTATAGAATGCAACTGCAACACTAACGTAAGTGCAGACATATGCATTACTAGGGAAATATTTAAATAATAGTGATTAAATGTGTAAATAATCTTTAAATCATCTTCCTTTTTTTATGATTTGTTACAGTGTTTGTCCTTTATAATCACATCACTTAAATGAAAAGTGGCACTTACGTCAGTGTTGCATTTCGACATTCCAGATGCAGTGACGTAAGTAGCACTTACAATAAGTGCTGCATTTCAACATTTCAGATGATTGACCAACATTGTGTCATTTTTCATAAATATTGAGAGATGGAGCTTCTATTTTATCGTAAAATGTGCATAATTATATATTTGTTCTTTTTATGCCAAAGCATAATGTCGCCAAAATGTCGTTTAATGTCAGTGTTTCATTCTGCCGACAATATTTATTCACAATTATTTGGATATAGATGAGTTGACCTCAATGTTTATCAACAAAGGCAAAGGACTGGTATATCGATATGCTTGAGTGAAGCCCATGCAACTACTGCACTGTTCAATAGCCTTATTGTGATGTAGCTGGAGCCCTGAACAAAATATGATGCGCTCGCATACTGCCAGGCAAAAAACACTGGAAATTGTGATGATGCGTGCGCATACTGGCAGGCATCGACGTCATCTATAAACAAATGATAATGAGACTATTATTAAAAGGAGTAGTCAGAGATAATCAGTACGATTACGGAACTGATGCATGGTTTAACCATGTTTTGTACTTTGTTCTTAGAATTACAAAAATATCTTGGCAATTATCGTAGCAGGGTACAGATATGTGACAAGTTCCCAAGAAATGAGCGTAAAGTTGCATGTTGTTGATATGGAGACCTTCCAATTGGCACCTTGATGTTCTTTGTTTGCAGACACCTGTTTAGTCAGTGTTATGGCCGCTGTGAATAAGGGAAATTCACTATCGTAGATATGAAGTCATATTGGTGACCCCGGGGCGTTACCATAGCGACTGGATCACGCTGGCGATATCAATGGCGATATCAATGTATGGAATTTGTGTATCACATTTTGTAAATTACCAGTCATATTTAAGACATGAAACCTCATAATTTCAGAAAGATAACATCTTGCAAAAGCTTACTAGGCAGTGAAACCCATAAGAAATGGCTAAAACTTGATTTTCAAACAGCAGAACATCGACGTGTACAGCGTAGATAGCGTCGTCATGCAACCGATTGATCCTCACCACGGAAGTAGTTGTGACCTCGGCAGGAAGTGATCTCGGACTACGATATTGAATACCCCTGCTGTATTATGTTTTTAATTCTGTCCCCATTCACAAAGGACATACCACTACCAACCCAGCAAACACAAAACGTTCTCGACATATTTTGCTAAAGGTTATAAAAGGTTGTCAGAAAAAGTTTAAATGTCGGGTTATATAAAGGTTATATAAAGGGTATAAAACGTTTTCATAACATTTTTTGATAACGTACTGCAAATAGTTTAACATATTAAATGTTATTTATGTGTTGTCAAAAATAATTGGCATAAAATGTTTGCAAAAATAGTTTACAATAACATTTTGAAAATATTTAAAAAACTTTCTTGTAGTGGCATTTATATAACCTGACATTTAATGTTATTAAAACGTTTTTAACTGTAAACCAAAACCCAAAATAGAACGTTTTTAAAACGTGTTTGTGTTTGCAGGGAATACATGTGTCTTCAAGCAAAGAACATCAGCTGAACAGTCGGAATGTCTTTAAACTCCACCTGCGACTTTACGCTAATTTCATGGGAGCAGGTCACATTATGCTTTTCGTCATCACCATCTTCCTCTTCATCATGGTATTCTTATCACTTCTTCGTCAACACCTATTCTCCTCGGGTGTGTCCATTACCATCATCAAAATCATCATCATTTGGTTTCCTTCGTATTATCCATGTGCCATGCTCTTTCGTCTTCCTGTTTACACATTTCGTAATGTTCTTCTTCTCCTTGCAGTTTACCCTCTTTCTTTTAATTTTCTTCTTCGTCTTTTTCTTCATCATTTTTCCCTCATTTACTCATCAGGTTCTGACTCATCTTCATCACCGTTGAAATGATCTACACCTGCTTTATCACCTCCTCCTTTCTTTTCTTTTCAACTTCTCGTTTCTCATCAGCAACACCTTCCGTTTTCTACGTCTCTTATATTCTCTTAATCATTAAGATCGCTCATTTTTTTAAATATTGTATTACTTTTTATAAAGCAAATACGAGCCATTTTCAGTTTTATCTTGCATTACTACCTAGATTAGCCACTTACTATGTAGAAACCAATAAACGTATCAAAACGAAAGGCGAATACATTGTTTGTATCCGCGTAAATCCTTAAAATGAAAATCTTTCAAGAGCAGATTGTTAGTAGGTTAGAAGCAAAACGTGCATATAGGGATTAGATAAGCTTAGGAAAGAGATTCGAGTAAGTCTGTCTAATCCCCTGATATTGGATAAGATACCATTACACGTGACACTTTATTTACAATGAGGATTTAACTTAGTATACACTACAGAAGCAGGATTTGCTAGCTTCCCTTTTTCTTTTTCTTGTCAGTGTTATTTCATTCAGAATAATGCTTACATCTACCTTATTTACTTGTTGAAGATTACACGCGTTAAAAGACTCAAAATTAAATTAGACCATTCTTGCAGGTAATTATACACATGGAGATGTGTGTGGCACCTGTTTCAGACAAGGAATTACAATGAAAGATCCAGTTGACATTGGGAAAGCATATGAATCGAAGAGTCGTACTATGTCTCTTTACTTCTCAAGACACGCTCCTATACTGTGTCTCTTCTCAAGCTGAGAGTAACACTATTGTGGATTTTGCAGTGACAGATTTGAATCAGTGCGTTTACGCGCTTGTGTCGCCAGCGTACGCCCTCCTACCCGTTTGTCTACTCCCCGTGGCATAAGGTTACAGCGAACGATTCAAATATGGCACTGCAAAATCCAACATGGCGTTACTCTCAACTTGAGTTGAGAGTAACATGGATTTGTAGTTTCATTTCTGGTAGACAACAGTGTGTCAGATATAACCAAACTTTATCTGACTACAAAAATTTAAATGGGGGGTTGCCACAGGGCACAATAATGGACCCTTTGGGTTTCCAAATCATTATCAATGATGCAGCATCAGATACTGATGCTAGTGTGTGGAAGTATGTAGACAACTGAGCGAACTCGTGACGTCGTGCATTACATAGTGACGGATGTTAATTTTCGTAATTTTTATGAAAATTGGCCATTATATTTGTGTGTAGTCTAATATTGCCAAGATTTGAGACTCAAGTTTGCATAATATTAATAAGTTAATTTATTATTCAATTGACGGATGTTGATATCTAACGTTACCCGACGTTTTACAATACAAAGTGACGTATCTAAGATCCGTCACTACGTCAAACACCGTCTACTTGCATAAAAAAAATTAGTTAATTAATTATGCAATTGACGGACGTTGATATCTAACGTTACCCGGCCTTTTACAAAGTGACGTATCTAAGATCCGTCACTATGTAAAACACCGATTACTCGGATAAACAACTAAATAATTGTTTGGCGTATCCGTCACTATGTAAAACATGATTTTTCAATCTGAACGTACATAATTCAATGTTGTTCATTGAAAACTACGGAATTTCTTGACGGATGTTGATAACTGGGTATAAAAGACGTTTAAATAGCGGAGATATTTTAATGGATCATTTCTCATTTAGTAAAATCGCATTAACACTTACTTACAGACAGAAACTCAAAACTTTCCAATATAAAAGTGATGGTAAAGTAATAATAAATGAAAATGTGATCCATTTTAATGAGTAGGTTATTGAAAGATGATCAACAGATGCTTAGAAGCGATTCCAAGTTGAGAGATAATACAGTGTAAATTGGCAAAAACTGAATACAATCATTGACGTTAAGCTCGTGTGACTAGCTATAATCATGAGAGTGAGAACTAGTATGATCGGGAGTAAATAATCAAATACAATATGTCATGTATGTCGTGGGCACTCTTGGCGATTAGGTTTTATCATGAAAAAGCGTTTTAGAAAAAGCGTAAAGAACCAACGGATGCTTCGAAGTCCTTCCTTGATCCGATTTTTACGTGCATGACATACTGACGGATGTGTGACGGATCCTAATAGATCAACAAGAGAAACATGATTAACGTGCACGACAACGGTGCACAACATAGTGTCGGATGTGTGACTTCACAATACAGCAACTTTTGGAGGATTTTACTTGTTAGTGTTCGGCTATGGTCGATCACAAATTGGCATACGCTTTGATCGCGTCTAACTCAAAAACTTTTTTTTCTGGCGGAGTCCAACATCCGTCACTATGTAATGCACCCGACTACATAATATCCTTAGATTAATTTACAACCACTTTGAAATGCTTGTCTTCCCTTTTTTATAATTCATAGAATAATAAAAATCTGCATTGTTAATAACGTCTGAAAGTAAAAAAAAAAACATCAGCACGAGTGAACGTTGAAATGGACTATTTCAATTGAATCCATGCATCCTTTAGGAAAACATGGCCTTCATCTTCCACACAATGTTTGAACTTCACATAGGGTTACCTAAATGGGGAATTCTATTTGATATCTACACCCCCTTGTGTAAGGGGATGAATGGATTTCAAGTCGAATACCCCAATAAAGGCGATTATAAAGTCCACTTCAAACTCATTTTTAGTACACATAATTTTTGCCAGATGAAATAGTAAGGTGAAAAAATGTTTCTCTCTTGCAAGCGAAAGTTGATATAAATTTGACAAATAACCTGCAGCTAATTTAATATCAATAACGTATTGACAATTCAATTTGTATAATGCTGACGTTTCACAACAGAGAAAATAACAATACTACTTCTAGATATATAAAGTTTGTAATTGCTGCCATCTATCTAGTTAACCAATCCTGCGTTCTATATTATACAACTATTACACATGGCAGCTATTTTTTTATTGTTATGCATGAAGTAAAATGCTCAAACTGTCATCGTTATCGGAGAAGCAATTCCATATTGGTAACATTAGCGAGAAGTGCTTCAATTTGTCAATCTAGTTTGAGTTTGACAATATTTTATTATACAAATGACGGCTCAACTTGTACAAGTTCGCTATTTTTGCTGCTAGGTTTTCTTGTAAATAAAGTTGGTGTACGTTTACTTGGGTATTTTGTTCCTTCTAGCTTAAAAGCTGTTAACATTTTGATATTTGGCTCTATTTTCCTGAGTGTTTTATTGCTCAATAAATTTATATTTAGTCCACATTTACTTTTCCAAGTTCACTCTATTATCATGACCACTGGAAGCACTTTTTGGATTGAAATATCTTCACCTATACTCTAGCACGTATAGATAGTAACACGCTTTAGATTCAATGTAGCGAAGTCACGTTACATCATTCTAGTACTTACGGCGACATCTGCGTGTGACTTTTTTAATCTTTCAGTAAGTATACGTGGCTGGGTTTCTCTCACAGGTCTAATTGCTCATTCTATAAATTCAGAGTCTAGGATATTCAATTAGATAAAGCTTCACTTTAAGTTTAAAGTGATCTATGATTTATCATCTACTTTACTTGTTGGACTTACTAAAATTATGCAATTGTTTAAGGCATAGGTTACAAAAAGTGAAAAAAATTGCAACTTTTACCTATCTTGTTTTCTTCTTAATTTCAAAATGTTAGATTTGTTTGTTTGCTGGACAACACAATTATTGTGAAATAAATCGTCTCGCGATAAATTATTAGTAACCTGCTCAATACCCATACTGAAAGAGTCATCGTATCGTTATATCTGAGATTCCCAGCATTATTTTTATCGTATAAGAATCGTATAAAATTGACCATAAAACACTCTATTTGAAGTGAAACCAATCAAGAAAATGTGCTGTAATATTGTGTAAATGAGATGTTTGGTAAATTTAAATTGCTAAATGTCTGATCGCTTGAGACACTTTAGTAAATTAACTTTTTCTACTCATAGTTGGATCATACTTACATGACGCTTACCGCAGCGGCGTATCAACATGGCGTATCAGCCAATTGGAAGCCTTGGTTGTTTTCGTTTGTCTGCAATGCGCGTGCGCCACGCCGTTCAGCTGATTGTCTCACCAAATAACATACCGTCCTGCCGGGGCAGAGTCCTTTAATAACAATCTGTACAATCATATAGAACAAGCATTAAATGCTTGAGTACATTAAGGTGGAGCTCCGTGGCTTATAATAGTTACTTATGCTTGTTGTGCGTTGCGTAATATTTGACTGGCGCACGCTTATCTGATTTAAGCGAGCAGTAACCCAATCAAATAAGCCGTCCAAACTTTTAGTGACGACTACATAACTTACATTTCGTATCGTACCGGATTCATGTGCGCCATAGCGTGACTTCCTATCGGTTCTCGTGTCCTCTTGTGCCGTTGTGACAGAATCGCGTTCTGAAGCTCTAAAAATATGCGCTAAAACAGACGCATAAAAAGTGTGGCAATTTTTTAGCACATAAGTTTCTCAGTCGTCAACCTAGAACGTTGACGTTTGAAGGCTTACATTGCCTGCCGCCATAATAGTCTGTCATAAATAACATACATTACCTGCATAACAGTGCTATTGTGTTTATCATTCTTCTTCCATGCAATTGATTGTTAATATTCACAAAATATACAAGCGGGGCTCTAAAATATGCAATTATTGCAACTATTACTATTGATATCACCAACATTGCTACTTTATCAGTATCACACCAATTTTGCCAATAATACATTACACATTGCTAGTAAATATTGAACACGTTAATACACATCGCAGTTGACTCTGAGGAATTGCAAAATAAGATGTATTATATAATGACAACTAAAATGACCCAAGTGAGACATAGAATGTAAATGTGCAAGAAACGGCGAGTCTTAACAGGTTATTATTTTGACATGAATAAAGTTAAAATAAGTCAGATATTGCTAGTACTATTTTGTGCATTACGTCTGCCAACAATGTTTAAACATGAATACTGGTCACACTCAAGGAGCACAGAATTTTCTCATCTCGGGCTGCTCAATATGTTTTATACTTAACGTTATAAGAAGTAAAAAAACGGGAATATTAAAAATGAAGAAATAAATCGATATTTAAAATAAATAAAAAAGGAATCAAATTTAGAAAGAAAGAAAGAAAGAAAGAAAGAAGGAAAGAAAGAAAGAAGGAAGGAAGGAAGGAAGGAAGGAAGGAAGGAAGGAAGCAAGGAAAGAACAAAAGAAATAAATGCAATAAAGTCATTTAATGCCGATATAGCTGGTATAAATACATATTTATGTATTCATTTTATTTGTTATTGTCCTCCTCAGACGTGGACTGATGAATTCCTCACCTGGGTACCAGAAGAAAATGACGGTGTTCAATATCTTACCATCTCACCCGATGACATATGGATGCCTGATATCACACTATACGAAAAGTAAGTTAAATATTCCAAACGATTACCATTAGTTATTTACAACAGTGCTTTATTAGCGATAATACCGTGTAATCTGAGCTAGTGGAGGCACACATTGCTGCATATTTTATATGGACATTTTAGCATAATATTGCTTGTGGTATTGAAAAGCACATTTAAACCCCGGGCATTAAACACTGCGTTCATTGAATTTTAATGTAATCGGTTTCGATGGTTTGTTCATCTTCGTCTTATTTCCTTTATTTCGTAATTTCTGTATCTGCTTACTTATCATTACACTGCTGGCTCCTTCCACAAATTGAAGTCAGATCTGATCCAATCAGGCTAAAGTCATCAATAACGAAACTGAGATATAGAAACAAAAATGAAGAACATGGATATATAAAAGTTCATAACTTTACAACCAAGTATTCAAGAGCCCTGTCACAATGTCCGACTTGAGTGGATCAGATAGAGTCATATGATAGTCTTCCTTTACTAAACTTGTAGCTGAAAAAATGGGTAGCAACTGTTAACATTTGACAACTAATTGCTAATGTGTAAGGTCATGTTCTGAAAAGCTTGACCGAATAAGATCAAAACCTGTTACGGATTCGCTATGTGGGTCAAATCACTGCCTTTGCTGTATGATAAACTTATCATCTCCGATACAGGATTATAAATAATGGAATCGTCATTATGGCATTCAAAATCACATACCGGTAGGTTATATTGATATGTAAGATACAAATCAACCAACTTTACATTGGTTTGATCAATGGCCACAGCAAGTGGCTCGTTAATAATTACTATGCAATACACTTTGCAGCGTTTCTTGCATAAAAAAGCAAAAAAATACTATGGCTACGTAATCTGCTGACTCTAGATTTTGTCATCTCAGTGGCCAGTAACCCCACACTTTAATGATACGGGTCACGTTGAAATTACAAAATGAAATAAAATATAAGTTACGAAATAATTGCGATGAAAACACGTGTAATGAAATGGAATTAAGTAAAGAAGTGAAGTGACAATAATATCATAATTTGATTTGTGCAAACCTAGTGCACACCATGCCGCAAAGAGAAGTACCTCTTACTAAAAACTCATAAAAAAAGGTTAGCATATCGTTTCTGTTCTCTATGAAGGAATTTCAAAATCTATCCACTGCCTTCAAGGTATATGCAATGTACCAGTTTTCTCGCTATAGGGGCAAAGGTCAGCGAGCTTTTTACTGGAGGCAACGGTTTCTATCCAAAGAACGTCTTAGCTCACGTTTTAATAAAACAAATAAATTGTATTTTGTAATCCAACTATTACTCCTTCCGGCTGATTCAATAAATGAATTGACAGTGGTCTTTGCGGGTCAAATATAACTTGATCATAATTATATTGCATTTTAAATTCTAAGCGACTAAAAATAGAAAAAAAATGTGTTTTTTATTTCCATTTAGGAATGTTACCCAATATCACATCCACATCCGAGGTTGCACGTTATATAATTCTATAGTCTTCAACAAGGTGTTAGATATTAAATTTTGACTTTTTTGTGAGTTAAAAATCGGGAAGAAACTATTTCACTATTAATTTTTTAATGTTATTGTTATTGATTTGACCCTGAGTTTAATAACAGTGTCATATAGTACGAAAATCCTGCCTACTTTCACCCTATTCTTTGTTTATTTAATTCCCATTGTTTTTCTATACGACTTCTGTCATGTATAATAATATAGTCCAAAATGCTTTAGGGTCTTCTTTTTGCAATTTCAAGTTACTCAATTGATAGTGTGCTATTTTAAAAAGAACGAATCGTGTAACCCCCGAGACATAATAAAACTACTGTTTATACTTCAATCATGAAATAAAAGGCGATAAGCAATGGCAATGACCAGAATAGCTCCTTGTATAGAAAAGAATAAATACCCACTTCATAAAGTTTGTCTTGTCGCCACGCTACCAAAGTTAGAATACAGTATTTATACCGCGGCGAATGTGATTTGCTATTACATATTTCTAAATTCCTAATATGCTTTAAAGCCCCTTCGCGCCATACGTTTGTGAGATTACGTGCGGCACATTTGGAGCCATTAAAATATTACCATAAATCGGCGACTATAACTTAAACCAAGTTTGACAGATACATAAAATGTTAAATGATGTGTTTTGTAATTGATTTAAAAATAAAGCAACCTTATTGATGGGTGTGAATATTGGTCATACTCATTATAATAGGGCCCTCTCATTCCATCGCTTTGATTTGAATAAAAATTGATACACCATATCTGTACAGTTTTGCCATTTGTCACTTGTGTTAGACAGTATATCAAACTTGATGACACTGTTGTGTTTGAGCAAACACGCATATCGATGCCTGTGATTCCCAATCAAACCCCAATGACCTTGATCTGACCTTGACCATTTTCGGCACTCGATGGTGATCACACTCACCAAGTTTGATGGCAATCCATCAACCTATACTCAGCTGACCTTGGCCATTTTCAGCACTCGATGGTGATCACATCCACCAAGTCTGGTGGCAATCTAACCTACTATACTCAGATGACCTTGACTAATTTCGCCACTCAATGGTGATTTTATCCACCAAGTCTGATGACAATCGAACATTCTATATTCGGATGACCTTGACTTGATCATGACCATTTTTGGCATTCGATGGTGATCCCATCCACCAAGTTTAATGGCAATCCAACAATCTACACTCGGGTGACCGTGATATGACCTTGGCCATTATTGGCACTCGACGGTGATCTCATCCACCAAGTTTGGTTACAATCCAACAATCTTAACTCTGATGAACTTGACTTGACCTTGACCATTTTTGGCATTCGTTGGTGAACCAATGCACCACGTTTGATAGCAATCCAACAATCGCAGACGACCTTGACATGACCCTGACCATTATTGGCGCTCGATGGTGACCTTATCCACCAAATTTGATGATGATCCTACAAATTATACTTGGATGACATTGGGGGCCCGCGACCTTCGACTTTTGGGTGTGCCAAATATGAGCCCCGGGGCTCTTGTAGTTTTGGAGATAGCCTTGTCATTATGAAGCGTGAGAAGGAGGAGAAGAAGAAGGAGAAGACTAAAGAGCATAAGGAGAATATCTACGCCCTGTTCCACAGGCATAGATAATGTGGGTGCATACTTTATGAATACACCCATTTCTGTTATATATGGGGATGATCAGTGAAGCTATGGCATTCACACCACGTCTTCTGAGATACGTTCTGCCTGAGGATTTCTGCATGTGCAATTATGTTTCTTATGCGAAGTTGTGAAAACCATTGATTTCAGATAGCCCCTAAAGAAGAAATCCAAAATTGTCAGATCAGGAGGTCTTAGAGGCTATTCCACTTGGTGCTTCAAAGCCATCACACGAATGCCGAATAATTCTGCATTAACCGTAAAGAAAGTGGTCCCACGCCTGTGACTTTAGATATATAATACAAGTCATGTATGTTGATTCAGCTATCAACTGAATTATTTTAACTAAATATCTCATACTTTTTAAACTAGTGGGATTTTGCAACCTGTAAACTTTATTTTGATACACCCTGTATTATCTATTATGTTGTGTAATACTTGCAGGTTTTTTTCGCTTAGCTATAACATTGCTTTAAAAGCCGATTTCTGCATAATGTTGATGGCCTTTTTAGTTTGGTCATGATATAAATCATTTTTGGGTCAAATGTGCGCCCTATTCATACCCTTCTTTATAAGGGGCGATCGGTGAACACTAACAGAAGATATTTGTGCATATATTATGCAGTTTATTTTTATTTGGTTAGGCATGTTATTATACAATTCTGCGATCACGCTAACACCAAGACAGGAATCACTCTATAAGCTGTAGTTAAGTCACGTAATATCCCGGCAGGTGCCATCACTTTGCCGGCATTTGATTGCCACAAAATGATCATTTCTATCTACTCTTTATGGATAAACATAACTACAATTTTGAAACAAGAATGAAACAAAAATGTTTTATCGGTGTGTTCATAAAATAATACGGTACATTTGATGGTGTTGTACTTTTCTCTTGGATTAACTTAAATGTGGTTGAATTCTTGATTAATTCGTCTCTTTTTTACAAGGACGATCGGCGAAGTACGATAGACGATATTATATTGTTCTTCTCATGTTTTGTTATTCATGGGTATATTCATCAATAAAAAAATCAGCCTGTGCGCTATATCCAAAATCAACATAATACGATTTTGATGGTATTTAACTTTTGTCATGTGACAGATCAAATTTGCGTAAAATGTGTGATTTACTCATTCCCCTCTTCTTCTGGGTAAGGAGTGTTGATCGGTGTAGACAAAAATAAAATGTTAAAACTTTACCATTGAGCAGTATTTGTTTATTTAGTACTGCTAATATACATACTCTGCTTATTCAATAAGATAGGAATCACTCTATTAGCTGTAGTTAGGTCACGCAAGATCTCGGCAGGTGCCATCACACTGTGGCGGCATATTGTTACCTCTGTTTTATCCATTTTGTATGGATAAGTGATTTTGAAACGAGAATAGAAACAACTAGCAGAATTTGTATTTAGTTTTGGGCGGTGTGCGAAATGTTTCATGCTTGTTCTATATCATCATTCTAAACTGCATACATGATGCCTCTTAAAGAAATGTACCATATTGCAATGCCACAACGAAACAGAAAGGACTATTAAATGTTAATGGGTGATAAAGCAACTACTACATATATTTGATTTTGGAAAATTCTCCAATAATAATTAGTTTGAAAATCAAATTTCGTTTTTAATCCAGTCCAAGAGGCAAAGATAATGTAACTTGAATCACCCATGTCTTATACTAAACATCCAGTATAGTACTTAATACTTCAGGTATAGCTCAATTACTGCTATATTCATATCATTCAAAATGAACTGTCATAAAACTCTTGTATTTCAATAAAGACAATCAAGCATGTGTATTATTATATAATTGCATAAATATTTTTCATCTTGGTTGGTACATGAATTAAAGTACTAATCGAAAAAAGAATCTCCGATGGTACAATTCTTTCAGGTGCACCGTGTATTAGTCAAACTGAAGTATGGCGCGCTTAAAGTAATGCTGTCAAACCACTTGCCAAAATGTGACCTACATAACAAGAATGTCGTATTTTTGACATTAGATAATTTTCAATGTTAGCAACATACCTGTAAGTGAAACGTCTTGCTTTAAGAGGACATGCACTTAGTCCTCAGTTAACATGGTCAATAATCATTGATGAATAAGCTTGACTTTTGTTAACTTTTCATCGGTAATTTTCCCCTTTTAACAAAAACATGTCTTACCACTCTGTTCCTGGTTGGAATAATTATAAGCCAAATTTAGGGTTTAAATGTACAATGACATTTTAAGATTAACACTTTGGGTTAGCGTTAGTATAGATGTTAATTAGAGGTTAAAATACGTTCGTATCCGCGCAAGGGGCGTAATGCCCGACATATTACCGATACAAAGTTTTTAACCTCATTCATAACCGTCACTTTTATCTCCTCACTTGACAAAATAACACACTATTTTCCTTAACATTTTGTAACAATCAACAATCATCACATTTTATTTTTCTAAAAAATTGAACAGGCTAAAAGAGGACGACGAATAACAAAAGGTTACTAATAATTTATGTACGATTATAACAATTACGCAATGTTGCCGTCAATTGTGAGGTATTAATGACTTTGATTTGCGTACGTGTTTTTACGAATAATAAAATATGATTGGAACACACGCATAGTCTATATTCATGAGATTATGAATATCATATTTCAACTCGTATTCTGTATAGTCACTATAATATTTGAGGTGCCTAATCCCCTAATATTATTACTTAACATATCAGATCAAATGCATTGAGTCGATTCTAGCAAAAAGTGTTCGAATGGTGTTAAATGCAATGAGCCAAATTGGATTATAAAGGCTGCATAAGATGCCGTTATATGGGTTAAGTTACTTCATCTGGAAATCGAACACTATGGTTTGTGCGCATTAATCATAAGTACGGTTCGTTTGAATTGCTGGTCGTGTGGTAAGATTCAGGAGCGTAGTAAGCAGGTGGACAGGTGGGACGATGTCCAAGGAATCCGAGTGTTCAGAGGCCCCGAGCAAAAGCGCGAAATGAGATAAGGGCTGATAAGGGATATGTTATAAGGGCTACGTACTTCTCCTTTTTCAATAGTCATTGAGGCTCTGGCTACGCCCCTGGTGAGAATTATTGTATACTTGTTTCAAAGTTCACAAAGAAATATCTGCATAATTATATGGCAGAAGTGTAATTAGTCCGGTTGACTGTGGTCAGCCGTGGGATTTGAATGATTAAAACATCCCACCTATCTAGGTACCTTAGGTACCAAAGAGAAAGTAAAGTATTGATGGAAATATCTAAGGTGTGGCAGAGGGCGACCATCTTGATTTTCAAAACGGCCACTGTCAAAACACTCTTTCCTAATGTTATATTTGGATAATAGTCTGTATAAACATGTGAGTCATTCACGACTATTTGCATATACCAGATTAACAATAGTCTCTGTACAAACGAATAAAATTATAAATTGACGCAACTACCGCATGCATGGGCGTGCCCTGCTTTTTGGGTCAGGGAGAGGGAGAAGCAAATATATATAAAAAAACATGTTGGGAAACGGGCTACTTTTTCCCTTTTCTTTTCCCTTTACTTCCTAATAGTCTTACAAGAAGTGTTTGTTATGATGCAAACAAGGTTTAATCCCAAAAGAAATACTTCAATGGTGAATATTTAATGAAGTTAAGATAAAGTGAGCATGATTTGCTGACCACGATAAGGCATAATAAGACAATATTGCCATGTTCTTCATTTTAGTATTAAGCTGATTCAACATAAATAGATGTATGTTCCTTTTAAAATGTTTAACAACCCCGCGTTTATTTTAAGTTTGCCTTTTTACATCATGTCGCATTATTTAAATGTACATCAAATTAACAACAAATTGATTAACAACACACCCTATCAGCAAAGTTTGTAACACGAACTACGATTACAAGAGCCAATGAAAACTATATAAATAATAGTAATAATAATAGTAATAATAACAATAAAGATAATAATTCTTCAATCACTTCAGTATTATTTTGAACTTTTTAATATCGCGATTGCTTTTGAGGGATCTTAAATGTTGTATTATTTCTTTCGCAGTTTGAGATATTCTCCAAACCATTTGATGTTACAAGCTTCGCAGTGGCAGTGAATAATTGAATTTTTTGCCACCAGTGGTCTCTGCTCTACATTTAGTTATAATGTATTTTATTGCACCTTCATGTTACGACAATGGTTACTGCAATAAATCCATATAAGCCGCATTAAAGAAAGAACTATATGTGTAGCAAGTATATAATCCCGCACCTACTTAAGCTAATGCACTAGAGTGTTTGTCAATACTTGCACGTGGTTTTCCTGAGACGATGTTTCATTCATTAACCCAGTTTGGGAACGGATATTTAGGCCTACTTACAAAGTTTGTAGGCCATTTAACTAATCCTTTTTATTTTGTTCTCCTCTCATCATCATCTCCAACAACTTTTTCAAACGTAATTATCTTTGGTGAATACAAGCACCAACACCAACACTCCCTCAGGTCACACACACAAATCACAAACACACGGCCCATACCTATTCGTGTCTGGTACCTCTAGAATCTGGTAAATATTATTATACTTAACGTGGGTCCACAAATATATAAAAAATACTTAATATTTATGACTAAAATATGACAGAGGATGGATACTAATATGTGGTCTTCGTAGTAAACCAAAATGAAATACCGAGATAAACAGATGAGATGTCATACGTCTTAAAGGTCAAATTTTCGCGACAAATTAGGAAAGGTTCATTCTCTCGTGAAAAAAGTTCTATTCGATTACCGTAGCCCCCGCTCATTTATCAATTGCACACTGGCAAGGGAAGCAGGTCAAGGAAGAATAAATCATTTGATAGTACGCACTCTTTCCAAGTATTTTCTTCGCATAACCATTACGTTTGTTCTTAATACTTACAACTAAAGACCTTTATTGCAAGAAACCATGCATTTGGAATTATTTTTAATGAGTTAGGCGAACATGTTATTAACACAAGTTAAGATGAAGGATAACAGTTAGTTAATACATTTGCCTAATTCAATACTCATGGAAATTGTGTAATGTGTTTTAATCATAAAGCACATCGTCACAACTGGTACCTTTTATGATCTCTGCTTTCAGTGATGTACTTCTAGAAGTTCATATCAAGCGTTATTATCATTATTTTTTTTTGAAAGTATATTTTCTTTATTTAGTGGGTACAGGGTGTATCAAAATGATTGATACTCATCAATTTTGATGTTTACTGAAAAGCCTGCTTCTTCAAAATACAACATAGGTTACTCTTGAAATGTCCAGAATATTTTGTTTATGACATATTATACAATATCTACAAATGATTAACATTTTATGTTGAATTTGATGTATCAGACTCATCCAATATCTATGAAAACTGACGGGTACCAATCATTTTGATACAGCGTGTACAATAATTTCTATCGTATCCTTGGTCTTGTTTAGTCTACATTGACGCATACATTGTTGATGTTGTTCACGTTGGTTGTTGTTTGGATGAGAATCCGTTTATGCTACTGCTGATGTTGTTGTCGTGGTACAATGTTCAAATATATTTTATTTTACGAAACTAATTGCTTTCTATTCAGAACCATCTCTGATAAACTGATGTAGACAATTAGACAATTTAACGTGGAACTGTTGCACTACATTAAAGGTCAACATGCGGTAAACTTCGATCATACTGCAGTTACCGTCCGTTTTCCTATACACAATATACAGTGCTCTTACCATTGACGCGTAACCTCTGCAAATAGTGTATGTTAGAAGTATGAGTAATTGCCCAGTTAACGTCGCTGTGTAAAAAATAACTGGCCAATATTTAAAGTACTCTTCCGAAATTCTAGAAAATATAGTTTTGTAACATGTCCTAAATTTTTAGCTAATTTGGGTGTTTGGAAATATTCGCACTTTGGTGTTTTAGGAAGGATATGTAAACGACAGATAACACCAAAAAATATGAAGAAATTATTTCCAAACCGTGTTACGGCCCACAGTCATTATGTTTCTCATTTTCAAGAATGTGGTTAACAATATGCACAGTATTGTCTCATTTCGTGAACAAATGCCACAGAGTAATATTATTGTTACCTTGCGTTTGCTTTATAATCGTTCACCCAACTGAAACTATAATACCAGCTCATTGCTCATTGCACAGGTAAAACAGAAACATGTGTGTGTGTGTGTGTGTGGATTTAACCAGAGAAGATCTGATGTAACATAGTTGAGCTGTTTTCAATGAGTGTTATCTTGGTTTAATAGCTTTTAATGGGGTTTAAGTCCTGCAAAGGTCGTGGTGAATTCTACTGTAGACATGACTGCATCATGTAATATGGGTGAAAATAGTTATGTGGTATTTGGAAAAAAAAATGTTTTGGCTTTTGAACGTGTTATAATGATCTTGTAGGCTTTTCCATTTGAGATCATGCTACAGCCTTTATGTAAGACATAATGGCCTGAATCTTCCACACAGCGTGTGTGAATTGTATTGTGGATACTGGAATGGTGAATCCACTTGAATTAATACATCCCCTGTGAAGAAGATGAAGGTAGTGCCATCCACAGAGAGTGTATGGATTCCGGGAAGGACCCATTGTTATTTTCGTGTTTAAAATAAGCATTGTTGTATGCATATGAACGACATTTAGATAAAAAATACTAGAGTATAATTAATGACAAAGCAATATCAGAAATTTATCCTTCACTCTC
This sequence comes from Amphiura filiformis, assembly GCF_039555335.1. NCBI lineage: Eukaryota > Metazoa > Echinodermata > Ophiuroidea > Amphilepidida > Amphiuridae > Amphiura > Amphiura filiformis. Next base: position 22,502,963 of record NC_092629.1, read on the forward strand.
AATATGTACTTTATAACATAATTCCTCATTAATGAGTAAAATCGAATTACCTTACAATTCATATCATATATCTAAAGGACAACAAGGCCGTAAATTATTCGTTGGCTATAATCCTTGTCACGTACTTTACAATCAAAACTACTTAGTCCGGCTGCAAAACGTAACTTTTCCATAAAAGCTTGTTATGGTGTCCATATTTTTGTCTTTGATGGAGTTTGCTTCTCAAGATCACAAATTTTAAAATTAAATTTACTGGACTTCATTGACCATTGGATATGTGGGTTGTCAAAATCCAAACCGTCTCAAGTGTTGTTTGAAAGTTTACCAAATTATTCCCCGGTCCCCTCGTCATAACTAGAGCAGTTTTACCTTTTGATGTTTGTGGACTTTGGCCCTGCGTCAATGCTCAATGCTGACAGAGGTCCAGTAAACATATTTTTTAAAAACAACACTATGGACACCAAAACAACGCCAAACCCAATGCCAGCCGGACTAACATCATTAAAAAAGTGACAGATTGCCATATCGTCACAGACAATGAAGCTAATTTAAAGCATGATTGTTTAAGTATGTAGTAGTTTTAAATATTGATATTGAATGAGTAGCCTTTCGCACCTTTTTGTTTTTAAAATATAAACAATACATTTGTAATTAGTTTTTATATTACTTCACTTTGACCTAATTCTCTATACAAAATACTGACTACATGTATGTAAAAGCATCTTCATTGATGGTTAGATTATTTTCAATTAAGTTATTGATAATATAAATCAATCAGATACATGACCTACATAATATATTATATAGCGTTTCAATATAGAATGAATTGAGCAATAGCTGTTCAAAAGAGCTAGAGTAACACATTTTTTGTCATAAATCGACCTAATTTAAAATGAAACGAACAATGTAATACCATTTCATGACACATTTATTTTTCTACCACATGTTACAATGTAAAACTTAAGCAACGCATTCAGCTGCAATATTTTGTAAACATTGCAAACAGGTGTGATTTACATTGTGTATCGTCAGTTGTTGTATTTCATGTTAACTATTTTTTTCAATTTTTTTTTGTCAGATTAGAAAATGTATGATAATTTATACGGTTACAAAAATCATTTGAGCAGGCCGACAAATTACGTATCAATGGGAAACACATAATATCATCGATATTATTATGGCCATAAATGTATGCAAAACTTAAAATATTAAGCTCCATTGTGTCAATTATACTAATATATGTGTGTGTAAATATTATTTACAATACAACATGTAATCTGGTCAACTGTCAGAAGATCAAAATCTGAAGCAGCTAAGAATATAAAACTTAATTTCAACGCTCGAGAGTCTCATGTACAGATTAAATATACAAACACACCTGACACCGGCATAATGGTGCCCTTGTATCGTAAATGTAAACACTCGATATCAACTCTGCAGAAGAGGTGAGTGCCCATGAGCATATGCTTCGCAGATATACTGAATTACTGCTAGTTAAAAACCATCTGATGTCGATATTATTGATCATTAGTAGAACATTGTTCAGCCATGCAGGAACTTTGTGGCCTTTATCATGGGGCAGAATACGCGCAAAATATGTTAATGAGTATTATCGTTTTGTAGCGTTACAACATGTATGATAACTTTAATTTTAGAATCATGAATACAATGTAATGATCAAACTTAAAGACGCAAATTATTGTTCGGTTTTGCCAGAATGGAAGACATTGTCCTTGGTAATTTATTGTGTTGACGTGTGTCTATGTCTTATTTCCTTATTCGTATTCAACTTGAGTGGGAATTTGCTTTAACATGCGGAAAGTAAACCAATATTAATGCCATGCATACAACAATGTATAATTAAGCCACTTATAAAGGAAGACATGGTATCCTTGGTAATATATTGTGTTGACGTATGTTTATGCCCTTTTTAATTACTCTGATTCAACTTGAATGGGAATTTGCTTTAACATGCGGAAAACAAACCAATATTACTGTCATACATACAACATGTATAATTAAGCCGCTGAAATTAAACCGCAAAAATAGGATAATGTGGCTAATTATTATTTCTTTTAAATGTAGATATGTAGATATAAGTGTTACCGATTGCAAGCATTCACGAGATCTGAATTGTTAATATCGCGTTAAGTGAGTTCGTGCATCCATTCCCAAATCAGTCTCTCCATATCAAGCGAACCTTGTGTCTATAAGCATCATAAGAGCAAACACATTGAAAAACCCAAGAGCGTTTAGCTACTATTCAATAACGCTTTACTTTATAGCGTATCTTCTTAAATACTGATTTACATAATGGTGTAAATTGCCAAAACACTCATTGAGACAGTCCCTAGCACAATGTACAATTCTATATGAATGACGTGAAAGGTAATACATGTTATATATCAACATATATAAAATCATCTCCTCAAGACATCCTTGCTGCCTATCAAGCCTATACCCAGAAACGTGAAAGCGATGAATTGAACAGTGTTTGCTCTTTGATGGTTGATACTGAAAACAACTTGCGTTACATTTAAACACCTGGGCTATGTCTGGAATATATAGTCAGGTATTTACATTGCCCTCATGCTCTTATTCTTTGGGCTACCTTAATATTATTTGTTTTTCAAGCATGAATAGTGCAACTTCATACTGCTTTAGACTTAAAATGTTTTCTTTATAGGGATACTTAAAAGGTTTTCTTTTTTATATTTCTGTCGCACTTTTGCCCTATAATGTTTTCCATTATACTCTTATTTCATTGTTTATATCAGCTGTTCAATAATGGTGACCCATTTCAAATTATATCTACCTGCGGTCTCTGCCGTATATTTAATTGTATTTCACCTGTTTTGAATGCAATGAAAATGAGCACTATGATTTCATACTCAAACGGATACTTAAACCGAGTATTTGCAATATCTGCGTGTAATGTATTTTACACCAAGGTATGCTTTATGTAGTTATTATGTAAGTTCAAACTGACACTGATATTAAAAAATATAACCGTATTAGAAATCAAGGCAATCTGCGTACTGAGAGTAAAGGCACCATAATCGATGACTTGTTATTTTCAATTACAATGAATCAACAAGTACCTAAACTAGCTTCAAAAAGAAACTTTTAAAGTACGCTTTCCCGATTTTTTTCACAAGGTCTTATCTTGAAATCCTGTCTATAAAAATGAACAAAAATTACACACAGGATTATTCAATACTCTACTCTAAACACATGTTAGTAACCAAGCAGTTGTCCAACTGACATAACGGCAAAATGCACTGACACGGAACACCTTCCTGGACCACATTCACAGCCCAACATATTTCTTCGGCTGGGTTCCAATTATTCGCCTGTGAATGTGGTCCCGGAAGCTGTTCCGTGTCAGTGCATTTTACTGTTGTGTCAGTTGGATAACTGCTTGGTTACTGACCATACATACATACATACATACATACATTTGAGGCATTTATATAGCGCTACATACATAAAGAGCGCAGCGCATATGACAAAAATGACAAACTAACATGGCAAAAGATGAAACCAGATTAATTAAATACAAAGAACATAAAAATAAATTATGACAACTGTGGAACAAACTATTCATAAGCAGCAAAAAAGTAAGTTTTTAGACCCTTTTTGAAACCAGACAATGTATTTGATTCCCTGATGGTAGGGGCCAGATTGTTCCGAATATGTGGTGCTGAATGAACAAAAGACCTGTTTGTAGCAGTTTTCAGCAATTTGACGCTGTTGATCTCAGAAAGACGTGTTGTATCAGAGGCGGGTCTGAGGCCAGATCTGGCTGAACAATACAGAGAGACCAGTGTTTAGAGTAGAGTATTGAAGTAATCAGTCAGCTACCTGCACAACCGATTCTTTTGTTCTGCAAGGCTCACTCAGTCATTTAATGAGGCAATACAAACGATCGAAATTGGTGTTGAAATGAGCAAAATTTTGAGTTACACCTTTTCAGTGTAAAAATTTTTTCTCAGCCAAATGAAAAGCAATAATTTTTATTTTTCAGTAAATGGCTGGAAAAACTATAATGCTTGATACTGATTTTTTTTTAAAATCCTGGTGTTAAACTTAGGCCTGAAATTCAGTCATTTAGTGTAAGATATTCGATTTTTATAGGCTTCAGCTCGGCCCGCGAGCTTTTTCTTGGATCAACCTTTTAGCTTTTCAAAGTAATATAGTTCGCTAATGAAGGATTTTCCCCAACTTTCTAAAGCACATCACCGTGAGCTATATATCATAGTTTTGTCAGAATTTCCGTTTTGATTTCACCATCTTTCACTGTCGGCTGAAAAAATTCTAAATCAACACGTGAAATCTAAAGGCTAGTACTAGCATTGTGGATCGATATCCCTGGGTTTAATAGGAATACCGGCATGGCTATAGTGTTGCCAGAACTTCAATATAGCAAAGAAATTCCCAGACCTATAGCGCTCCTACTGATCATGTTTAACCAGAACACCCAATTGGGGATTTAATCGCTGGTCGGGCAATTTGCTTTCAATGAAAAATTGACCTGGATAACAACAAAGGAAATATCGACTATTTCTGCTGGTTGCTCTCGAGATAAAAGTACTCACCATTGCCTACTTTTACTTAGTTTGACATTTTCGGAGACTGAATGGAAAAAGGGTAAAACAAAAACGGAAATTCTGACAAAACTATAACATATAGACCCACACGATGTGCTTTACAGAGGTGGGAAATATCTTTCTTTAGCAAACTAAGTTAGTTTGAGACGCTAAAACATGAATTCCGTAAAAAGCTCGCAGGCGAATTCAAGGCCTATAAAAATCAAAAATATTACACTAAAAGACACAATTTGATGCTTAATTTTAACACCAGGATTTTAAAAAAATGTATATCCAAGCACCAAGTTTTTAACTGACATTACTGAAGAAAAAAAAAAATGTTGCTTTATATTTGACCGAGAAAATTAATTTCATAGCAAAAAGGTGTATCTCTGAATTGTGCTGATTTTTACATGTATCGATCGACTTTTAGCGCGACTAAGCATTTCTAAAGAATTGGTTGTCCAGGCGGCAGACTGTAATCATGTGTGCAATTTTTGTTCATTTTTATGGAGAGGATTTTAAGATATGACCTTGTGAAAAATTATAAGTTTCTTTTTGAGGCCAGTTTATATTATTTTCATGATGACATGTGTTTAGAGTAGATAATTGAAGTAATCCTGTTTGTAATTTGTGTTCATGTACAGGCGACTAATTGGAACCCAGCAAAAGAAGTCTGTTGGGCTGTGAATGTGGTCCAGTAAGGTGTTCCATGTCAGTACATTTTGCTGTTGTGTCAGTTGAACATCTGTTTGGTTACTGACCAGTGTTTAGAGTAGAATATTTAAGTAATCCTGTGTGCAATTTTTGCTCATTTTCATGGAGAGGATTTTAAGATATGACCTTGTGAAAAATGATAAGCTTCTTTTTGAGGCCAATTTATATTACTTTCATGTATTACTGTTAAATGTAATTAGCTGAGAATTATATAGCGAGTTCATATACAGTGTGGGCCAAAAACAACTTTACCCAAATTCAGAGGGTGGTTGCTCGAATTGTAGAAGAGCTATTCATAATATTGTGACATATTCTAAATGTATATATTTCGAAAAGTATGTGATGAAGAAATGAAAGCAAAAGAAGCTAAATTAACAAAATGGTGCTAGTTTTACGTCCGAGGGTCAAAAATCACTTTGTCCACACGTAATTCAATGCTATGTGTCCGATTGCTAAGAGTACAGCATACATATGCGCCAACATGTAATTGGTAAACACGTTTGACTTGTCTTAAAAAAGTGATGATTGTTTTACATGCATGAAAGAAATACAATCGATTTTAACCCCCATTTATATACTTGTCATGTACTAGAACTTCACTCCTGTTATTGACCAACAATTAGCAAAAAATTACACAATTACAAAGGTTTTATCTGGCGCAATTTTTGAATTAATAGGCATTTATCCATTTTGTGACTGCATGGCTTATTTCTAAATAGGTTTGCAAGGTGTCAAGATGAGGCAATTCACAACACAAGAGATGACTTTTATGGCAGAGGTATACTTAATTAAGAACAGAAAGCTTTTTGGTAGTGCAGCATCAATTTCGGATTCGTTTCCCGAACGTAAGATCCCACCTAAACCTACCATAACTCTACATACGAACAAGTTTCACAACCTCGGAAGTGTGATGAATAGGTGAAGCACGGAGCGGACGTCCAAGAACTGGTCATTCAGCTGAAAATATTGCAGCGGTTCAAAGGGAACTTGCAGCTAACCCCAGAGTCAGAGTATCGACGCAACAATTTGCCGAACACACCACATACGCAATAAGTTCAAAAACTTGTAGATAACATTTTGTCATGACAAAAAAACAAAATCAGGTCTGAGGTAACAATTGCTTTGCGCATATTTGAAGAGAAGAGTGTTTATCGGGTTATCTTTGCAGCGTGAAAGCTGCATATCATGACAAAATATCATAGCTTGACATTTAAATTGTTCATGTTTGATTTATTTGATTGTGTTATATAAAATTGCTGAACAAATTTGTGCGTATACTGAGTGGTTCTCATTCTTTTTCAAATTCGCCATTGCAAGTGATGCGACGCGACAGCTTTAGGCCTTAAGCCTTCGCGTGGACAAAGTTAATTTTGACTCTTTGATTTAAAACTAGCGTCACGTTTTTAATTTAATATATTTTTGGATAGTGTTTTCACCAAATACTCTAAAGAAGATGTTCTTTACGAATATGTGAAAACGATTTACAGCAGACTTTTCAATTTTGAGATATGAACCTTTTAAATTGGGTAAAGTTGTTTTGGGCCCACACTGTAGTGAACGTCACTTACACTAGAGTAACATAATTGTGAGATATAGACCTATTTTAGAATGATCCGAACAATGTAATATCGTCAATGGTAATTCCCTTCTACAACATGAATACGGTATTATGCAATGGTGGAAAATGGAGATGAAAACAGCTGCAATTTTGAACGCATTGGAAGCATTTGTTGATTAATATTACTCATCCACCACATCGTAATTGGGTATCGGTTTTCCCGTATGTTATATTTGACGCTATGTTAATTTTTATGATGATTTTCATATTTCGAAACATTAAACAAATGACAGAAAAAAACAGAAATGTAATACAATCGGTGATTATACTGAGACTGTTATTTATTATAACCTAAAATGGTCGCCTGACCATTGCCTATCTTCATATTCTCATTTTGTTAAAATGTGCAATCTGTTATATACTTTTATAATGTATTTTAATATGATTGTATTGTTTTTTTTTTTTGTTTTTGTTTTTTTGATGTTTTAAGTTTGACCCCTGGGCCAAACTGAAAAACAGTGTTTACACTGAGTTTTGTTACCCAGGCAAAAGAAGTTTTAATAATAAAATAAAATAAAATAAGACTTCAACATATAGGGAGTTGCACTTCTGTCAATTTACCTACAATGGATTCTAATAATATTACATACTTTAGTTATGTCACCATAATTAAATTAAACGGTGATTCCACATTGACACTGACGCTCAGTATGATCGATATGGGAACATTCCATAAAACAGGTTCGTATAAAACACGTTGATATGAACAAAGGAAAGGTACATTATTTCTAGACATAGTATCATGACAACAGTTTGGGAGGGTAAAATGTAATTAAAACAGGCATACGAGGAAGGGATGCCTTTTATTCCTTGGTACTGTATTATATGTTTTGCATTCAATTTGAATGGAGATATGGCTTAAACCATAACGTACGTAACGCTAACCAAAACGAAACTGATATTACATGGAATCATTATTTGATGTTATTATTATTATTATTTAACAATGTACGTATAGGTGTTCAAGAGACATGAATGGGCCTTATCGGGCAGAGCGAGTTGGTGAATCAATCATAGCAGTCTCTCTATATCAGGGTACACGTGCCCCTTGTCTCTACTCTACAAATCCCAAGAGTGCTTAGGTACTATTCAATAGCACTTCACCTTAGAGCGTATCGTTTTAAACACTCATTTGCCTAATTCGCTTCAAATTGCCGAAACACGCATATATTCTATTGGCTTAATGTACAGTGTACTATAAATGATGCGAAAAGGGAGCAATGCTATTATACATCAACACATATTAAAGATTTTCCCCAAAGAAATTTTTGTTGTCGATATCAAGTCTGTACCTAGAACGAGAAATGATGATTCTTCTTTGATGGTGGGCTGAACTATCTGTCTCTTATTCTGCAAGAATATTAACATTTAAAAGAATGGGACTAGTTTTTGGGTCCAGTCTTATCTTTTTGATGTGATACTGTTTAGTGGGACTTTTTAGCTAAACTTTTTACTTATAGTGGACCCGTTTATAATCGGAGGTTTATTGCAAGAGTTGGCAAGATACCATGGAGTACTTCAATTGAACGATAACTTCAATTAAGTTAAATTGTGCAAGTCAGACTAACTTGTGTAAGTAAACCATTGCGATATTTTCTGCGTTAAAATAGTATATTCTAGTATACTCTCCGAAAAAATCGAAATATGAATCGGTTGGGAACATTATCAGAACTTAATTTCCGCGCTGTTCGAGCGTACGTTGATATTAAGTTAAAAATCAAATTATTATACAAACATATTTGATACCTACATATTGACACTCATATATTATAAAAGTAAACACTGCATATCACCTCTGTAGAAGGGGTGAGTGCCCCTTAGCGTATTCGCTGGAGATAAACTGAATTACTGTTAAGGCTGGTTCAAAGTGAATATTCGAAGGCGAATATTCGGCTTCGAATACTTTTTGTGACGTCAAAATATATACGGCAACGAATAAAATATGATGACACGCCGAGTTGAACCGGATTAAATATCGCGCAACTGATAGTGAGATACTATTGATTTATATGAAAGGCTCGAGGTCACCTGAATATCGTTCAACGAACGATGATTTCAAAAATCCCCAATGAAAATTAAGGCATCTGGAATGAGCGTTTTGAGCGTTTCGACAGTATTTTTGTGGGACATGAGAGCACATCAGACATATCGAATTACATTATGAATACGAAGAATGTCTTTCTGATATCAAATAATTTTCATTTTTTGAAATTCACGATATAATACAAATTTCATGACAAATTATTAAAATTTGATATTTTTCACATATTGATATATAACAGTCCTCGAAGTAAATATTATAAATCTAATGATATTTTCTTAAAGTGTATGTAGCTGGGAGGAAAAGCCGACGATCAATTGAACATTTTGCCCTTTCATATTGAAGATATGGATTTTTTTCCCAAAAGACGTAATTTTTTTGGTGTTTTGACATGCTCTCAAGACTGCAAACCCGATTCTGCCATTTTTAATTCGCGGACCTATTTTCTCAATAATGATAAAAATGCGACTTTTTTGGTGACTCAAATTTATGTATAGGCTTTCCACTTTTATTTAAGCTATAATTCGCCACTCTTTCTGATTAATAAGTCTAAAGCCTCAAATAGTTTCTGTATTTTACCGGAACTCATTAGGGTTACACAAATGGCGCATTGATTTAGTGGTGTGCCCTTATTAGTGCAGTACAAGCATACCCATTTTTATATGATATGAAAATAAAGGAAAAAATGCCTGGCAGGCAATAGCATTCCAATGCTGTAGTGATGGTAAGTAATGTTTTATGCAAATAATATGATATTTAGGCTTACAAACATAACCTAAATGTACAAGTGAATGTTTCCATACTAACGTAGCTCCATTTAAATCGACTGATGCAGAAAAAAGTCTAACTCCAAATTCAGATTTATGCCTCCACCCCGGTTTTACATAAATAATGTTTGGCCCCAGTTCTAGGTACCCATATGCATCTGTCCCTGGCAGAGGATGTGTGAGGGTCGGGGGGTTGGTTATTTGGTTATTGATATAAAATGCATTTGCCATGGAGGTTCACCCATTTTTGTCATCTTTTCCGCACTAGCGGAATTCTTGACGTTTTTGGCACCTATAAACGATGTTATTTTGGGCGGAATAAAGATGTAATGCGTTGTTATCAGTCAAATTCATAATTATAATTAATAATTAAGAGGGCAAAATAAGTAATATGTAGGAATGGATATATAGCGCTTTGCAATGAATATCTTCATAAACTATGCAGAACAACCAAAACCACGAGCGTTGGTACCATATCATTGCGTGTTCTTTTAAAATAAAGTCTTGTTTATTTCTATAATTTGTGAATCAGGCATTAAAACACATTTAGGCCCTAGCAATGTAGGCCTACACAAGTTCGGAACGAGACCTTTTATCTTTTGACGCGTATTTCGGTCAAATGCCAAAATTGATTGCTCAATGAATCATGAAATGAGAGCAATACTACTTTGATGATACCGATCTCAAGTGGATATCAGCCAATGAAAAAGTATTCACCTGAAATATATTTGTAGGAGTTGAATTTTGTTGAACTCGACAGATATATATTTGGTTGGTCACCGTGGGTGGTCTCATATATAACACTTGTGAGGGCTGTCATATTTGTCGTCGCTTCAATCATATCTTATGATATTGATATATTTATTTATTTATTTATATTTATTTATTTACTTATTTATTTATTTATTTATTTAAGAAGTAAAAGTATCACAGACAGCTATACAGTGCTCGATACCAATAAATGGTAGAGATATTTTAAAAGTAATGTTTCATATGGTATGTTTAGGCCTATTCATTTTCTCCATAACCTATGTCACCACCTAAAGTTGTGCGTCATACTCGCGCCAGGTGTGTTTTTCGACACCGCGTGCACGCGTTGCTAGGTTACAGAGTTTTTGGAAAGGCCTTTGATCATCGTGTTTTTCATTTTAATTTATTCACCTGAAGATCGCTTTGACGTGAAACACAGTGTTGTGAAATGTATTAATATCTGTGTCTATATTTTTTTATATTTATTTATTTATTTATTTATTTATTTATTTATTTATTTATTTATTTATTTATTTATTTATTTATTTATTTATTTAATTATTTATGTATTTATTGACTTATTTATTTATTTTTTATTTATTTATATCTATTGACTCATTAATTTCTTGATTTGCTTTGCAGTTGAAACATACAAGAAGGTATAGGTCAACCTCCGCGCCTGTTACAGGCAGGTCGTAAATGCCCCGAAAAGCGTTAAACGGGTGGAGTCGGTGGGGTCTACTACGGGGGTCCAGGGGCAAAGCCCAGGCGGGGGTCAAGGGGGATGAGCGCCATGAAGCTCCTGGTTTTGGCATATTAGAAAATATCAGTGTTTCAGAGTACAAATTTCACAATGAAAGTAGAAGCCTATAGATCTTCTTCTCTCTTTCTTTCCCTTTTCTCTTCTCCCTTGAGTCCCTTCCCCTTTTCTCTTCTCCCTTCCCCCTTTTCTTCCCTCTTTTGTCTTTTCTTCTTTCCCCTTTCTCTTCCCTCTTTCTTTCCCATTTTTCTCTTCTCCCTTCCCCTTTTTTCTCTTCTTTCCCCTTTCTCTTCCCTTCCCTCTTTTTTCTCTCTTTCCCCCTTTTCCCCTTCCCAATTTTTGACTCTTCCAGGGTTTTTTTTTCCGGGGGGCAGCTTGCATCCCCCCGGCCCCCACTGGTTACGCCACTGCTGCTATTTAGACCCATTTATATAGACATTAAATCATGACAATAGTTCAATGGAGTTTACCTATTATGATTTTATTTACTTCGTTAAGGAAATTCTCTAAATTTTGCTTACCTTGGTCAACGGGCAATACTTGTTAACAGTAGGGCAACGCTGTGACTTGTAGAAATATATCTTTCTCCGGTTCATAGTTTTATATTCGAAGCCGCATATATTTTGACGCCCAAAACGTATTCGAAGCCGAATATTCGCCTTCGAATATTCACTATGAACCGACCCTAAGTTAGAAAACATCTCATGTCGATATTATTGATAGAATTATGGTCAGTCATGCAGCAACTTTATGGCTTTTATGCCCGCGCAGCAGAAGCGTTAAATATATTAATGGGTGATGTAATGATGTTACAAAATGTTAATATTTTGCACCTCATGGTTAAAACATCAAGTTTGGACTACTTTGAATGATATAATTAAGCATGTGTGGCTTGTTCTCGAAGGTAAGTTCATACGTGCTGGTGACAAACAATTTCTAAAAGTTTAAACTGACTTTCAGCAGAAAAATCCAACTAACCTTGAATTTTCGATGCGTGACACACATCTTCTTCTGATGAAGATGTGTGTTACACATCAAAAATTCAGTTTAAACTTTTAGAATTTTCTAACCTGAAGATTTTACTTGGACATATCATGTAAATTGATATGAAAACATGTGACATGCGTTTATTTGACAGGCTTTAAAATCTAGGTATATCAGTGATATTTTCTGATCTGATAAAATGAAAGAAAAAAATGAAAGAAAAAAATGTCTATCGGAAACGTTTGGTAATGGGGTAATATGTACTGTTTTGGGTTTTCTTGGACTTCTTGCACATATGCACACTGAACGTTATGTTGTTGTATGTGAGTTTATTTCTTTTTTAATTGGAGTGATATGAATTGTATATAATAATACTAAGGTATATTATTATTAATATGAACCCAAAACAGTCACTCTGACTCAAGTTCTAATACAGTGCAATATATAGGCACGTATACATTTACAATACCCACAATGGTGTCACACTAGCCTAATTACATTCCCTAGTTAAATCCCCATAATTAAATTACACCGTGATTCTAAATTTATATTGACGCATAAAACCGATATCGGAACACTCCACAAAAACAGGTCGGTATAAAACGCGTCAATGTAGAAAAGCAAAATACAGTCTTTCATCGCATACTTTCAGGCACATCACCATGACAATAGTTTCGGAGGGTAGAATGAATTAAAACAGGCATACTTAAGGGACGCTTTCTTAAGGGAGGAAGAAACACACTACTCTGAGGACGGTAATGTATGCGCTAAAGAGTGTCTAGATGTCTTTACGTATTACTCACATTCCACTATAATTGATATTTTCCTTAACAAATAACGTGCGAAAAGTATAACCAAATATTACTGGACTGATTGATTGGAAAAAATCCCATACATCGTGTATTACATAAAAAAGAAAACCAGTTTAAATCAAAATGAAATAAAAAGTACGAAAATATGGTTTGATTATGTTTAACAATGAACACAATGAAGAGCTTGCTTCCAAACCATGTTAAATCCACAAACAAATGTTTCTGATTTACCTGTGCGATATAACAATGGGTTGTGATGATATATATAGGTATAGTAATTTCAGTTGGATGTACCATTACAAAGCTTAAAGTGGATAGATGCAAAGTAACAATACTGTGTGAGGCATTTGGTTCCCAAATGAGAACAATAGTCTGCATATTGTTTAACAGCATTGTTGTGGTAATTAATGGCTTGTTGATTGTACAACTCGTTTTTGCTAATACCAAACTTGTTAATAAAGTAAATGAGAAACATGTGATTAATATGGACTTAATATGGTTTAGAAACAAGCTCTTCATATATTACCCTAGGCATTCCCAAGATTTGAATGAACAATATCGCCCAAAGCGAAACTATTATAGCACTACTTCTATATCAAGCGACCCTTGCCCCTATAAGAGTACACTTATTGACGTATCACAAGAGCGCTTTGTTGCTACCCAATAGTATATTTCACGTTGGAGCGTATCGTTTTGCTGATTTGCATAATGTGGTGCAAAATGCCGGAACACGCATTGAGACATTCCCTTGGCTTGATTTATAATGTAACATAAATGGCGTAAAATGGGAGACACCCCGTACATCAACTTGTATAAATAATTCCCCCAAGACAATTCGGTTGTCTGTATCAAGTCTCTACCTAGAATATCGGGAAAGCGTACTTTAAATCGGGCGTATCGTTGATGCACCATCAGTCTTAAATTCTATTTTATTATTCTATAGCCCTTAACACGAAGGGGGGTGTACCATCCGCTAAGATTTATCTTCCGTCATATAAAAACGCACACTAGCATTCGCATATAATGTCCATAAGTTCTCACAATAACGAACTTAACATTGCGCTATATTGCCCTAGTTATAGTAATCCATTTACGGACACATTGTGTTGTAATACAAACAGTATATTCTGGTCATATCTCTGAGAAAGAAATATGAATCGTTAAAGAAAACATTTTCAAAATCTAATTTCATCATTCTAGCGTAACCTGATATAACGTCGAAAACCAAACTAGTAAACAAACACACTTGACACTTGCATAATGGCACCCTTATATTTTAAATGTAAACAGTCGATGTCACCTCTGTAGATGGGGTGAGAGCCAATAAGCGTATGTTCTGCAGAACGACTGACCGAATGTTAGCTAGAAACCATCTGATGTCGATATTCTTGATTGTTAGTAGAATATTGGCCATTCATGCAGCAACTGCATGTCCTTAATCATGAAGCAGAATCAGCGCAAAATGTTAATGAGTGCCGGATGTAATGTTACATTTAATTTTAATACAGCTATTTTAATACAGTATGGGGCAGAATGTTAATAAGAGTCGGATGTGTGGGTGTGGGTGAGGGTGTGGGTGTGTGGGTGGGGGGTGTTTGTGTGTGTGTGTTATTGTCAGTTTAAATTTCCACGGAACTGATAATTGGACGTTAAATGATGTGTTTAAATTATATGGATATCCAACCCAAAAAAGCATCAATATCTACCAAAAAACGTTTCAAAACGTAACAAGGGGCCAAAGATTAAACAATCTTTCCTGTGTGGCTTTTCACCCTTTTCTAAACTTGGTCCCATTTATGAAAGTTTCTAAAGATTCATACAAAGTCATCTATACTTGTTGGTTTTCATAGTGTTTATTTCGTAGAGTAAATGAATGTTCGTGCGTGATTGAATTTGTGTCCGTATAGATGTTATAATGTATTTTGGTTTAAGAAAAAGTAGCAAATACTCACTTTCTTAAATTCTTTATCGTCATATTGGATTCTGCGCCTTATGTAGAGATGTAGGGCCTATATATATGCAGCAGGTTAAAAGTCTGTCGATTTGCTAAATATAATACTCCACTACTCTTTATGAACACGCAATATAATAAAACATAAACATTAATTGCTTTTGATAATACATAGCCTATGTCATATTGCACCGCTTTCGGACAGTCATAAAACTATAAGTGCAAATTGTTGCATGTAACAATAATGACACGTTCTTCATGTTATTACGACCTTATAAAAATGGGACCAAGTCTAAAAAAGGGTGAAAGGCCACACAGGAAATATTTTTAAACTTTGGCCCCTTTTTACGTTTTGAAATGTCTTTTGGTAGATTAGCTTAGCGCATAACGTACGCAAAAGTTAAACTACCGAAATGATTTGATAGGTAGTGTTAGAAGCTCATACGATACGTATATTGCACTTATTCTGCCCCAGGCTGTATTAAAATAAGGTGCCAAATGGTTTAAGTTTTGTAACATTACATCCGGCACTCATCACAGACGAGAGTAAACTTCATTTTGAATCAAGTTGTACAATGAAACATGGCTTTATTTATCCTGATGTTATCCTAGGCTTTCACGAGATGAAAATTGGTCATGGTGCTGAGCAAGCTCATGAATCCATTATAGCTGCATTCCTAAAGCACCTTTTCCACATTAAGCGACCCTTGTCCCTCCAAGAGCATAATTATTGACAAACCTCAAGAGGGGTTGGTTAGTATGCAATATCACTTCACCTTAGAGCGTATCATTATAAGTACTGAATTGCATAATACGGTGCATATTGCCGGAACACGTATTGGGACATTTTCTTGACTTAATTTAAAGTGTACTGTGAATTATGTGAGACAAAAAACATGCTATACGTCAGCATGTATAATAGAAGTTCCCCAAAGATAATTATGGTGGTCTAACATTAAGCAAATCTCTACGCCTTCTTTGCTCTTTGATAGCTGATGTTGCCAACAACTTGTGTCGAAATAAAGCAGATGAGCAATATTTGGAACATTAGCGCAGCGAGTGTGCGGGGACGGACCACAGGCGCCAGTCAATGATCATCACATTCTTTGTGACATCGCGACCCGTGGAAAAAAAACCTTTTCAAAAGGTGCCAAAATCATAAGACCGTCGGTCAGGGTTGTTTGACGTGACCATTTATTAGTGTTTCTATTAACAAAACATTGTATAATTTACATCTCTAGACCGTTACAATACAATAGCCACATCCACAATATACACGTATATATTGTTGTTGCTTTTGTATTTTTTTAATCTCCTTGCTATTTGTTACTCTTTTTCGGATGTTTTAATGTCTACCCCTTGTAAAGATGAAAACATGATTTCAGATAAATAGCGCCATCAGTGTTCACCTTGTCTAAAAGCTGACGCAGTTTTACATGCCATCAAACAACCGTGGAATCTAACTTAGATTATCTAAGCGTTCAAGCAACCTTATATTATAAGTGTAAACACTCGAAGTCAGATGGGGTTACTGCCCTTACACGAATGTTTGCAGATTGTTAATAGAACATTGGTCAATCATGCAGCAACTGTATGATTATAATTATGTGGCAGAATAAGTGCGAAATGATAATGAGTGCCTGACGTACAAAACCCTAACCAATATTATCGAAATGGTTTTATAGGATACTGATAACATCAAACTAAAAACTATTACTATATTTCACAGTGCAGCTATATCCGTTATCCAATGACTTGATCTGAAGTGGTCATCGCCCAGAGCGACTGAATTAATCCATTATATCTGATTTCCCTAAGCACTCTTTTCACATCAGGCGACCCTTGCCTCTGTGAGAGCACATTAACAAATCCCAAGAGCGTCCAATAAAACTTCACCTTAGAGCGTTCAATAGCACTACGCCTTAGAGCGTATCGTTTTGCATAACACGGTGTAAATGGCTGGAACACGGTAATATAAAGATATATTAAGATATCAACACGTATAATTATATAAAAAAGAAAATTCCTAAAGAAATGTTGGTTGTTAAATATCATATACATTCCGAAAACCAGAAAGCGTACTTTAAAGTTGGGTGCTCTTAGCTGCTATTGAATAAAGAGCACCGTGTTTGCTCTTTGATGGTTGATGCTGTAAACAACTTGAATCACAATGAAGCACCTGGGCTATGCCTGGAATGCATAGCCAGGTGTTTATATTGTTTGCGTGTTTGTTATTATTGAAACGTTGAAAGAATGTTGGTATAGATCCATTATAGCTATGACAAGATCAGTGGCGTAGCCAAAGGTGAAGTCCTTCCGCTAGGATTGATGGCTGCTTATATTGACGATGTTTAGACATTTTTTACTCTTGAGGCCATTTTGAACAAGTTTAGTCCAATCTTGCCCCTTGCAAGTTGTCTTACCCCCTCCATGAAATAAGCATGGCTATGCCACTTGATATAAAAGGTGCTATTTACCCATGCTAGACAAGATAAAAGACAAAATAACACTTTGAAATGGTTTCTTGCTTGACTTGCATATGATATTAGTTGGTTGTAGCATGTAAAGCAATATGTCAACATATTTTGTATTCAATACTTTAGATAGGCGACAAAATCCCCGAGGCGTATTTTATTTATTTTTAATCAAAAAGTGCAATTTAAGTGCTGAATAAATATTGAATATTGCAATGCATCGAAAAAAAAAATAATGTTACATAATTTGCCGTTTTCAATACGCGTAACTGTTGAACTCTATTATAAATTATATGGATCCATATCACTTTGTAAATATTTACTGTATATTAATTTTAAACAATGAAGAAATTTAATTAAACATGTACTTGAAATTGCAATACTTCCAAATACTTCGCTTTACTTATTCTTTTGTAGTTGCTTGGTTTTGCTATATTTAATAATTGTTTAAAATACTGATTTGAAAGACACTTACCTAATGTCAGGTGTCATGTGACTATTTTACATAGTAGAAAGTTTTTTGTTTTCAAATTATATAATTTTTTGGCCAACAAGGACTGAGCGATATTGAATGTATTTATATAATTATTCAAAAACAATGACATTTTGTTACTTTTTTCCCCACATGTCTCACTCGATTACACTAAAATGACTAAATATAATCGTGGATCTATCCTTACACTTATTTAGTGATAAAACTCTTAACTCACCACCTTACCAGACTATGAATGGTCTGTCATGAGAGAAGATTTGGTTAACAAACATAGGTTTCCAGTAGGTGAAATTATTCTAAGCATTTATTCCAACTCGGTAGCTAGGTTAAATAATCATCCCTTCGATTGGAAAGAAACTCTAGTGGAAATCAGAAGTTCATGGTATTTTTTACCCGAAAATAAATAAATAAATAAATAAATAAATAAATAAATAAATAAACAAATAAATAAATAAATAAATAAATAAATAAATAAATAAATAAATAAATAAATAAATAAATAAAAAAATAAAAAATAAAAATAAATAAATAAATAAAAAATAAATAAATAAAAAAATAAATAAATAAATAAATAAATAAATAAATAAAATAAAATAAAATAAATAAATAAATAAATAAATAAATAAATAAATAAATAAATAAATAAATAAATAAATAAATAAATAAATGAATGGATGAATGGTCTTGCAGTTACTTTGTGCTGTATGGTTTTGCATGGTCTGGCTGTGTACGAGTTAGACAAAATATTACCCATTGAGTGTATATGTGACATGATCTGGTCCATGGGGACCAAAGGCGGCAAATTTGAAACTGAGATAAAGGCAAAAATATGGAGTAAAAAACAATAAAATACATAAGAAAATACACATCACAAAACCTCATAACTTTATAACCAAGTATGCTAGACCTTTGGTGTTTTTAGTATATGATAGCATAATGCTACTACAAGGTAATATTTATAGTAACACAATTTTCAAAATAACAATTCCTCCTTTGGCCCCCATGGAGCAGATCGTGTCACATATTTAAAATAAAAACCGACATTTTCTCCTCTGTCCTTCCGGATCAGTTAACATCCGGGTATGAAACTTTAACGAGCTTAATAACGTCAGGAGCAAAATGAAAACCAAAAATATAAAAAGGTAAAGGAAATAATACATGTAACTTTGAAATGGTATCTGTTTAATGCATGAGAAATACGTGAAAATCAAGTGAAGATACGATATTTTGGAGGCAAATAGTGTTGTAATATGTACCTCCTTGTGATTGCCTTTACTTAAGTATGGGCAGAATTGAAATATCATGTTTGAAGGCATGTTGGTTATATAATATTGAAATAGAACACTTCTGATCGGTTGCAATGTTTAATTCATATGAGTATGTAGTTGAAGATATCTAAACCCATTCAACCGATATATGTTATATCGTGATAACAGGTTTTTGCAATATTAATGGCATAGTATATTACATCTCGTATTTCATCTAATAAGTGTTTACGAGGGACACCTGGTCTTGCACTGACAATTACGTGGAGCATGATAGCAATGGCTCTACGGAATCAAACTTACGTGATTTTTAGAGTACAATAGCTAGAATCAATCAGAATACATACTATTTTATGCTACTGCCAATATATATGACAACGCAGCCTTAACCGGTTGCGGGTTTTGGAATACCTGAGTTAGTCCATATTTATCGAAAACAATCAACAAACTTGACAATGTCCTGCAGAACATTCGTTTGTTGCACCCTGTATATTTTCAAACCAGCATTGCTGTCAACATGTCAAGAGATACTATCTCTGTTCAAATATTATAAGCTGAAGCCAACTCTAACTTAACACCTCATGCCAAAATGGCCAGACAGATTGAGTACTTCACAAAATGCTACGACATTAATGTATCACACATTAATATACACCCGTAGGAAACACGCAACAAAGCATGGTTTAACATATATAGTTGTTGCATTTGACCTCAATTTGTTTTACGACCAATATGTGACCACCATAAGAGACATTTTCAGTGAAGTTAATACATAAAGAAAGAAAGAAAGAAAGAAAGAAAGAAAGAAAGAAAGAAAGAAAGAAAGAAAGAAAGAAAGAAAGAAAGAAAGAAAGAAAGAAAGAAAGAAAGAAAGAAAGAAAAGAAAGAAAGAAAGAAAGAAAGAAAGAAATAAAGAAAGAAAGAAAGAAAGAAAGAAAGAAAGAAAGAAAGAAAGAAAGAAAGAAAGAAAGAAAGAAAGAAAGAAAGAAAAGAAAGAAAGAAAGAAAGAAAGAAAAAGAAAGAAAGAAAGAGAAAAGAAAAGAAAGAAAAGCAGAAAAGAAAAGAAAGAAAAAGAAAGAAAGAAAAAAAAAAAAAGAAAGAAAGAATTTGTACGAAAGAGAAATCATTGCGACCTAGTTAATCATATTTAAACAACTGTTACTTGACAAGAAATTAAGTACTACGATGTGATATTTCATACATAATTTTAAAATGATGTACTACGCAACTATTATATATGCAACAACACTCTCTTTTAACACTCCAAGCTAAAGCTGAAGATTTTAAGGCGTGATTAAGACCTCAAACTTAATGCGACCAACTCATTCGTCTCTTTATAATCAGCTTCTTTATATTTCAGACGTCTCATGTAACAAGCCACTTCCACTTAATTAGTAATACTACACCTTAATTCCTTGCTGTTACCGGTGACATATATTCATTTGCATATAGCATTGATGTTTCCAAGTTGAACAAGCAGGTCTTCTTCCATTTAAGTGACGAGCATATGTTCATCACTAGTGAAGTTTGAATTTCACTAATTACATAAAAGTATTTGGACACGTAAAGGTTTCAACCTTATTTCATTGTGTTTTGTATTGTTATACTAAATCATCCTGTCATGGTAATAAAGGTAATTAAGGTAAAATTCAACCCTCTCAAGCCGCCAAATCCTTATTATTGGTCACACGCCAGTGATTTGTCAGCTATAGGAGGGAAAGATATTGATTAAGTCATCAACTAGAGAATTTTGGACACAGACCTCATATTTTTTAATCTAGCGGCATTTTTCAAACTGTATACTTAATTTTGATACACCCTGTATGTCATCCAATGTACTAAAACGCTTACGTTTACAACCAACTGACTTTAAAAGCTGCTAATGTATCCCTGCTGCTCTTTAAAAAGAGCAAATAAAATATTAATAAACAATATTCAAATTTTAATCAAATCAAATCAAATCCTACATTTTACAAGGAATTACCCAGGGCTTAGCATCGTTAGTCCCGTTGTTAGTACGCAACTCTGATTGGTCCAAATATTTGGTATTCTTTGAATTTGTTACAGTTTAAATTGTAGAAGAAAGTGCATTGTTTATAGTTAACAAACATTTTATACTACATTGCTTTTCTTGCCATGTTTTGTTGCATGTTTAAAGTTTTGGTTTCAATTTTTTATCTACATAGTATGAGCCGAATAGCAACGTTTTCACAGGATTTTCTTATGGGACCTGAGAGGACACCAGACACGTAAAATTGCATCTTGAATACGAGGAATGTCCTTCTGATATCAACTAATTCTGATTTTTTAATATGCAACATAATGCAAATATTATGGCAAATTAATAAATTATTAAATTATATTTATTATATTTTCAATATCACCGTCTTGTAGGTCTTTTGAGGACAATGTATATCTTCAATACGAAAGGTCAACTGGATGGCTTTCTCCTAGGAACATAGACTTTCAGTACATTTCATTCAATTTCTAAATTTTACTTTGAGGACTGTAAATTTGCCATAAAATGTGTATTAAATAAATAGCGAATTTAAAAAAACCCAATCAAACTGTAACTGCGGCCTTTTCCTAATATAGATAATACAATGCATTCAGTTGACAGGTACGATACGTTGTTGAAATTAAATGTCAAAAAGTTTATCCATTATAATACGATAATGTTAATGTAATGACGGAAATCGATGCTTATCAAGTTGAATTCATTTGTATAATCAATACACTTGACATCCGCGCTATTTCAATTGTTTCGACGAATTAAAACACAGCAGTGTTAGCGATAATGGTCTCTGTCTCTCGCTGTGCCATGCATATTAAATATATTTAAATTAACTTCATTATACACTGAAATACGTTATGATAGTATTAGATTTGATTTGTTTTTTACGCGTAAAAACAACACAGTTTGAGACATGTGTTTATGAGAACACCTTAAATAAATACACGGTGTCCCATAAAAAAGCTGGCCCGAATGAATGTTATGATATTGTTAATAAGTTTGCATTGTCAGTTTGTACATTATGAAATCCACCTCTTTTAGCTATCTTTGGCAATTAAATTGATAAAATCCCATTTTATTTCATAAATATTTTCACCAATCTTCTGTTACATCCGCTTTGTACTATTTCGCCGTCACTGCCTTGTTGTGTGTAAGGAATCTTTCAAGGGGGTGCAAAAAGTACTCTGGTTGAGTTGACATTCCTCATGAAATAACATTGTTTTCGTATTTGAAAGGAATTCAATCATGTTTCACCGTTGTTCATCTACACGGATCCGGCGCCTCTGTGTGGTTTACTCTGTCTGGAAAGCTAAAGCTGCCGTCAAGCTGACCTCGCGAAGTAACACAGACGACGTGTACGCATCGTTGTTAAACGGTGATGAACAACAGTGATACATGACTGTAATAGTTTGCGTACGTGTTTCCTTGTATCCCAAATAATCCTTTGTTAACATTAACAACTTACTTTTTTATTTTCTATTTTTAGTGTACACGACAAATTTGAAAGCTCCAAACAAATCAGCGTCATAGTCTCACCAAACGGGAGAGCCACGTGGTTTTCACCTATCATTCTTACATCTTCATGTAAAATGAACACCCGCCATTTTCCATTCGATTCCCAGTACTGCTACATGACATTTAGCTCTTGGGCCTATGACGGTTCACAACTCGATCTTTCCTATCCAAATGACACCGATGCGGCACAAAATGTGTTTAGTAATAATGGCGTTTGGGAACTCGTCAGTAATCACGTACACATAGAACATCTCAAACTCAAGTGCTGTCCACATCCATTCATTCAACTCGTATATAAGCTGACACTACAACGGACTTCAGTCTTTTATGTTATCAATATAATTGGGCCGTGTATCTTGCTGTCCGTATTGATGCTTTTAGTGTTTTGTTTGCCACCGGAGTCTGGGAAAAGATATCATTAGGAATGACCAATCTGCTGGCGTTGATGCTCTTTCAACAGTTAATTGCGGAAAATATGCCACCTCTGGGAGATGAAGTGCCCTTAATAGGTACGTATTTTATTGTTCACAATAAAGCACTAGAATAATAAAAAGACAAGATTGGCACATTCTATTTAAAATAAAAAAAGTAATAATTTCACAACATTTAAGAAGATCAATATAAGCCTGAAAATACCGAGTTTAAAAAAAAAACACCACCCATCCCAACTAAAACACAATTCGGCCAATTACAACCTATTCATGTTTCAAAGCAACACATATAGCAACATTATATTGCTATGCATGCCAATCGACTTTAACCATTAGACTGACGTACTGAGCACTTTACACTAATCTTTCGTTTAAGATTGACTTTAAAAAATACCTTTTTGATATTGAAGTACACAGAACTGTAAATAGATAATTGAAGGGTCATTGGATTGTCTGGTGAGTATAAAGAGATTCAAATAAAACATTCCACCTTTGACAACGATGAAAGTTAGAAGCCGTAACTCTGAGGTTATAGATTTCAGTTAACGCCCACAAAGACGTAACTCATTGCATAAGGATACATAAGAATATCTTAAATTCCACTATTCTAAATAAGATTGACATTTTTTATAATGAATATGATACAATGTTCGGCTCATATAGGACCAATGTGAGCTAAATCATACACTTACAATGGGGGTTGTAAATAGTTTTTTAATCTCCAACATATTGAATCTTGTTTTTTCTCTAAATGGCATTTTTTGCGTTAAGGCTTTATGACATTCAATCTTTGATATATTATTACATTACTTACTATCCAAATGCTTTAAATACACGTTAAAAAACACCTTTTTCAAAGATTTTCTTCATATTGACATAGCGATTATTTGTCAGATTGCAGCTAGTTAAGTCAATTTTCGTTGCGTGCAACTACAGTTTGAACGGCAATTCATTTTTAACCTATCCTTGAATACTCAAATAGAAATCTCGAAAGCCAGGCGTAATGCAAGCTATATATTTATTTGACGAGGGTTATTCTATTGACTCATGTTATTTCTCGTATACCACCATATCGTGTTACCCGTGTCGTAAAGTGCGTTCACTTCTGTTTCAAAAGGAAAATATTCACATTGATTGCCGTAAGGAGCTTTGTATTCATACTTTAAGAAAGACGTCATTGATCAATAAAAGCAAAGTTGTTAAATGTGTAGGCTGAAGACGACGTATGTTCAATTAAATGTCTTCACTCCCGTGTCCACTAAATTGTAAAGGGGGTGGGGTCAATGAGATGGAAAGCAATTTTTATTCACATTCCGAAATTAAAATTATGTCAAATTACAGTGATCCTAAGTGATTAGTTGCACGACAACACACTAAGAGTGTATTTTTGAAACCAAACAAAAGGCAAACATATCAGTTGTAACTGGTATGGAAATGAAGTACGTATTTCAATCAATGCACAAGTGTGCTATTGAATTGCGGAGACTATGTGTAACATACGTGCGTAACGCACAACGTAAACAATCGACACCATTCCGTTTCTTATAGATAACCGTTGGTGGCGTAGGTTAGACAATATATTTCCTACAGAAAGTTTCTTTCATACTATGATTGGTTTGACTTTTACATTTTGTAGAGTGATATTATCATCTAATCATATGTTACTCTTAATGTATTGCACAATGGCATGTGTTGTATATATTTTGATTGAGATTTCAAAATATTTTCAAATACTTTTCAACTGGATAGCATTTGTCCCAAAAAGATTAAAAAATAATGAAAATCAATCTTTCCAATTAAAAATTCAATCGAAAAAGATTCGTCCCTGTCTTTAAATCGCTAGAAGATGAAGAATCAATCTTTTTGATTGAAAAAGAAATGAACATTCAAACTCGACTGAATATATAGTCGGAAACGATTTGTCCCTAAATTCGAGAACGTAAAATCTTGGAAATTCAATCTTTATGATTGAATATTCAATCAGGTAATTAAAGAATGTGCTTTTCAGCCTCATTTGGTTACATTTTTTCCGTAACTCTTCAGCACCAAACACATCAAACTAGGATAATAAATATTGAATTTTATTGAGACAATATGACTTTGACAACTATTGTGCTATCTGGATAAGAAAGAACCATAGACAGTTATATTATTCTTTGTCGGCTTTTTTTTAGCAACAGAACAAATAATTTGAGTTAACTTTTATCAAAATCAGAGCAATAACTCCATACTCGTATGATAACGATGACAATGATGAGTTTTGTGCGTGTTTGAGTAACTTTGAACTTAACCCTCTGTGGACAGTTCAATGACCCCTTTCCATTAAAACGGGGGTAGAGTTTAAATGCTGTTTTCATCTTTTTTCGCAAATATTTGCATTACAAAAGGTTCTATTACCCTTTGTATCTTATTGCTATAAGATGCTTCTTTAATTAAAGCATTAGGTCAAGTCTAAGAAATGCTGTTCGAATTTTTACTAATTTTAAAGCAAATTTCATAATAAAATTGAGCAGATTTCCAAGTAAAACGGCATCTCTACTGTTTCTTTTCCTATACTTTTTTATTATTGTGAACTATAGTTGTTACAATCTCTCTTACTAAGACCGGGCTAAGGAGATTGAGAGAGTAATATCGCATGATTACGCATATTTTGTATCACGCTCTAATTTTAATGTGCTCTATTTATTGACACACTTTCAATAATGCTCTAGCTCTGTAAATTTATCCAGATTATAACTTTCTGCAAATTCAGATATATACGGCAATACTGGAAAATTTGCCGAATGGAGGTTAAAATATCCTATTGAATAATTATTGAACGATAACGGTAGCATGTTAAGACAATTCAGTTGTGAAAAACAACAACATTAATGTTTGCTTCTAAGATTGCCAAAATGAAGCTTTTAGCCGCGATCATTAATACATTCCAAAGTTTAAGTTCCCATCAGAAACCCGTATTACACTCTTCATCCGGGATAGAAGATTAAATTGTCTTTATGGTGTTAGACGGTGTTTAGATTGCAAGAATTATGTGACATTCCTAGATTACTCTGTACTTAACCAACTTAACTCCTGATTTTCAAATCGTTCCCACATGTATGTAGTAATGGTATGCATACTAGCGTTTACTTTACCAAATGTCAAATCACGCGATGCTCCATTAAAGTATGTTTATCAGCTTCAACAGGATAATATTTAATGTTTAATTTCAACCCCCTTTAATGATGTTAAAACGCTGAATATTAAAGAAGTTAAATCATACCCTTTTAACCCTCGTCAAACTGAACAATCTTGACATTCTGTTTTAAATCCATACTACTGTCGAAGATTTTGGAAATATCTTCCACATGGGTAGTAAAAATTTCAATTGTAATTAGCACATTAACCAACTCTTTTTTAATCTTTTTAAGAGGATGAATGAAATATCAATTGAAGCTGCGTAATGTGTCCATTCCATTTGAAATTCATATTCTTCTTCGGGAAAATATTTTCAAAATCTTACACAGGGTAATTTGGATTTAAATTGGAGAGCCTGGTTCCATTGATACCAAAATCTGATGTATGATTGGAAAAAAAAATCATTAGTTTGCTTTTAATATACACAAGAATTACCGTTTTTGATATATAGATATAAACGGTTCCAAAAAAACTAGTCGCCCCCTAAGCATTTTTGGTATAATCCAAACAAGATATGATGAATTCTCTTGTTTTAAAGTTTGGAACTTAGGCTGATTATGCATTAAGTGAACGGGCTTTTTTTGTTGTCATCTTTTATCATCTCCTCTGAGAAATACAGCCATTTATACAATTTTCGACCAACAAAAAGTTGCACCTTTCTACATAGGTGCATGACTTTTGGTTTCAGACCTCTTTCACTTGAAGAAAATTAGTTGCACCTTTCTACATAGGTGCATGACTTTTGGTTTCAGACCTCTTTCACTTGAAGAAAATTAATCAAAAAGGAATGTTATATATATATATATATATATATATAAACAAATTCAAAGTATAGACCTCTGGCAAGGCAACCGTTACTTAAAGTTTCACGGAATACCCTCACTTACGATCATTGGGTAAACCGATCATCAGACGGATATATATATATATATATATATATATATATATACAAAGTAATGAACTAAAGTTTCTTCAGAGAGTGCTCAACTTTTAGTGTAAAGGAGCGATAAATAAATAAATAAATATACAGATGGATCAGTTCATTAAATTTTATTCATACACTTCATCTTGTTTTGTTTTGTTTTCATTACATTTGACTATCCCTGATGAGAGGAGACAGCAGTCTTCTTGAAACAAGTTTGTAGGATATGAATAAAATTTAATGAACTGATCCATCTGTATATATATATATATATATATATATATATATATATATGTATTTATTTATTTTTAAATAACTTAAGTTAAGATGTTCATGAATGAATTTTTACACATTTCAAACATTCACACTGTATTTCATTATGGGTTGCAATAAAATAAAGCAAATATATACTTTTAATCAGCTCAAACTCTTAAATAACAGTTAACAGTTAACTCACATAGCCATGAATAATTTAGCAATATTGCATCTACTAGATAAATTGATATTAAATTACTAATAATGATGGTGGTTTAAAAGACCTTTTTAGTTTCAAATGTGCGATGATTCGTTTATACCGGCAAAAATGCTGTCTCAATTCAAAATTTTAAGGCGAAATTATGACCAAATTTTATTCAAATCCCTCTTTGTTGCTGTTCTCTTTCTTTTTCATTGTTAACTTATTTTCCTTTTTCTATTCTTTTCATTTCAAGACGTTTTGCACTTCGTCTAATTATTATTCTTATTTTTCTTCATCATCTCCAACGATTCAGAACATTCAACATCGTTAGCCTTATTTTACTCTATCGGTCGTAGCGCCCGTCGTATCAGACCGTAGACACATATTCGTAAGACAAAACCGTAATACACTGTACATAAGCGCTGTAGTCAAGTATGTTCAATTGTTGAAACACTGGACTGGTTCTTGCCGGCACGGGCTCAAACAAAACTTATTAAGTTTAGCTGATTCAATATCACATGATTATTAAATATAATAACTAGAGGCAAATGGTGGTCATAGACCACAAACCTAGCTGGGGCATGTTGGTGTTGTGGAGGTATCTGACCCCTGCAAAATGTTCCAAAAATGTTCCCCTGTCATGAGGTTTGTTGTCACCGAGTTTTGAGTCCTGTACTCCTCACAGATGTCCAGAAAATGCAATTCTAAGATTTGACCCAGATGACCTTTGACCAGACCCCTGCAAGATGTTCCATAATTCACCCCTGGTCATGAGTTGTCACCGAGTTTGAGCCCTGTACCTCTTACAGATGTCCAGATAACGCAATTCTAAGATTTGGCCCCAGAACTTAGTGATGTCTTTTGAGCTGACCCGTGCAAAATGTTCCAATATGTTCCCCAGGTCAATTGCAAATCCACAGTAGGGTTGCAAATATAAATTTTTTGGATTTATAAAGCGCCTTTCTCCAGATCTTAGAGGACTCAAAGCGCTATATACCATATGTCACTCGGAGTGCGACAATTTGTACAGATAAATTTATCACAGGTATTTTTTTTTGTTCTTTATGACCAGAGGAAAAGTTTGACATATCGCACGACTCTGTGGGATATTTGGATAAAAAGATAGAGGGTTTGGTGCATAAAGTACAAAAAAGTGACTATATCTCATTAACCAATGATCCTACAGAGATGTGACCACTGACTTTTTGTTCCTTATGACCAGAGGAAAAGTTTGACATATCGCACAACTCTGTGGAATATTTGGTTAAAAAGATAGAGGGTTAAGTACACAAAGTACAAAAAGTCACTATATCTCGTTAACCAATGATCCTACAGAGATGTGACCACTGACTTTTTCGTTCTTTATGACCAGAGGAAAAGGTTGACATATTGGACCACTCTGTGGGATAAATGGGTAAAAAGAAAAAGGGGTAAGTTCACAAAGTACAAAAAAAGTGACTATATCTCATTAACCAATGATCCTACAGAGATGTGACCACTGACTTTTTTTGTTCCTTATGACCAGAGGAAAAGTTTGACATATCGCACAACTCTGTGGGATATTTGGTTATAAAAATTCCTTTAAAAGGAATAGGGTGGGCAAATGAAAAATTGTCAAGAGAAATGAAAGAATGAGTAAGTCAAGTTCACAATTAAAAACAGGAAAATATGACACAACATCGATTTCCAATAGGGGAATTACACAAAATGTATAAACAAAGTTAAGAGTTTTTAACTTTATACGTTTATACGTTTGTTATTCCCCCATTGGAGGTTGTGTCATATTTTCCCTGATTTTAATCTGATCTATTGCTTATCCTTTGTTCTCTGCTGGTCAGTTGGAACAGATTTTCCCTGTTTTTATATTAACCCTTCACATCATAACACAAGACGTTTTATGTTAACATTTTATATAAAACATGGTTATAAAACTTTTGTAGATAATAGTTATTTAAAACATTTTCGTAATCATACCTTGAGTTTTTTTTATCATCAGATAGAAAGACTTCTGCTCATCTTCTCTGGTGAGACAACAGGGCTGGGGTATCTTTCCATATCAAAGTTTAAAAATCTGTCATATCAATTTCCTCAATATGTTGTATTGCAACTTATGAGGGGAAATGTTTGATTTTACAATATTTCGATATTATTTTTTAACTTTGTAACTTGATCATGATTAACATAACTGTATTTCAAAGCGTCAAACTATATCATTATTTTGTCCCAACAAAAATAATCCAGGGAATAAAATATTCATTCCTATTTATTTATTTTATTTAACCTGGGCAAATTTCTACTGGTGCGCATGCATTCTAATAATTTGTCTATAATACCTTATACAAGCATCAAAGATTTGAAAAGTAAATAGCCTATGTACACACTGAACACAATGCACATACAAGCTGTATTTAAGTACATGCCAAAGCTGTCAGTATAAAATGATATATATGACCTTCACGATGCTATTAATTTAGCCCAAAGATTAGGAAAACTAGCAAAACTGGTGAACTGGTACTGTTCAAATAAAAACATCTGCAAATCTTGCTGCAATTTCCAAATAGTATTTCTATTACTTAAATAATTATTTTTGTTATTTCTTTTAATACAAACACATTACTGCCTATGACGACTTTATCGTATTACTTACATATCAAAATCAAGTAATAATTACAAAACTCGCCGTAAACTATCACCTCTGTGGGTGTTTGGGATATAACCGGCACGAATATTTTCTCAACACTGCGGCATGTGAAAAAGTAGGTCAATAGTCAGAGAATACAGAGAAAGATAGAGGGTTAAGTACACAAAGTACAAAAAAGTGACTATATCTCATTAACCAATGATCCTACAGCGATGTGACCACTGACTTTTTCGTTCTTTATGACCAGAGGAAAAGTTTGACATATCGCACGACTCTGTGGGATATTTGGTTAAAAGATAGAGGGTTTGGTGCATAAAGTACAAAAAAGTGACTATATCTCATTAACCAATGATCCTACAGAGATGTGACCACTGACTTTTTTGTTCCTTATGACCAGAGGAAAAGTTTGACATATCGCACAACTCTGTGGGATATTTGGTTAAAAAGATAGAGGGTTTGGTGCATAAAGTACAAAAACATGTGCAATTTCACTTAGTTGCCAGCGGAAGAAAACGGGAAGATTACAGTGGTTTGTTGCCAGCGGAAGAACCCGAACGATTACAATACCTAGCTGGGGGGTGTAAACCCCCCAGCTAGGTAATTATAGCATTTTTTTGCATAATGTACAAATTGTGTATGATTTTAAATAAACATGATGAAGGATACACATTTGTCTACGATTTTCTCTTTATAGCGATTATTTGTCAGAACTTATACAGTTAAGTGAATAATTAAAGCATTGCACTCAGCTGGTTTGAACGGCAATTCACTTTTACCATTATCCTTGAATATCCAAATAGAAATCGGGATGACTTATTTTATTTCTCATATACCACCAAGTCATGTTTCCCGCAACGCAAAGTGCGTTCACTTCTGTTTCCAAAGGAAAATAGTCACATTAATTGCCGTAAGAGGGTGTATAATATTCAATCTTATGCTTAAAGAAAGGTGTCATTTATCAATAAAAAGTTGTTAAATGTTTAGCCTGAAGACGACGCACGTTTACGTAAATTCATCACTCAAATTACCTTAGATTGTAGGCTCTATGAAAAAGGAGGATCGATGAGATGAAGAGAGGTGAACATTTTATTATGCACACTCCGAATTTCGAATATCGTCATCTTACAAGGATCATCCGTGATTTGTTGAACCAGAACACATTATTATATCAGAATTGATAAAGAAATGAAGCTCAGACAAACCGGCACTACATGTATGTAGGTGTCGTTGCGTTCATCACCACACGCCACCACAGCTAATGTCGGATCTGCCGGGGGAATTGAACATACTGATTTTATTCCCTCTAAAATGTCTCACGGCCAATTTAAATCAATTATAAATAGAGAGGACGACATATCTGCTGTGTCCTAGCAGGACATCAGTCAATATGAAACATTAAATCAAAAATGCGAGGATCCAGGGGATACTTGCCTGCGAAAATGTGTATACATAAAGAAATGGAGGTCAGACAAACTGGCACTATAATAAAGGAGAGAAAAAATCAGAACCGTTCAGATTCGAACCAGCGCACATTCACGAGTACATGTCATTGAGTTAACCACACGCCACAAGAGCTATTGTAGTGGCGGATATGCCAGCAAAGATGTCTCACGGCCAGAATTGATTGTAAAACAAAGCAAAATTGATTGTAAAACAATGTAAATGGCAAACATGTAGCAGTTTAAATGGTATTGAAATGAAGTACGTTCTTCTATCAATGCACGAATGCGCTGTTGAATTTGGAAAACATGTGTAACAAACGTGCGGAATTTACGCATTATGTACCAATCGGCACACTTTTCCTTTGCTTATTTGCTATGTTTTGTAAATTGAACATGTGGTGCCGTAAATATTTGTCATGGCACACATGGGCTCTTCGCCTTGGATAAAGTCCACGTGCAAATAGAGAGATCGCTTCTTTGAAGATCCCAGGTAGAATTATATGCCCTTATTTGCTGGTGCGATTTTTACGGTTAAGAGCTCATATGCCATCTTTACGTTATTTGATTGAAATTGACATATTAGGACTGTCGGTCGGTGGTACAGTTTAGACAACATTATTTATTACTGACTTTCACAACTTGGTTTGCAGCCACATTTAGTTATTTATTTTTGACCGTAACTCTTCGTCACCACATTTATATACACACGGAAGTATTTTGTGTTAATTTTTTCTCCCACTTACTTTATTTTGCATTTATTTATTTCTGGAGATACCATCCTATGTTGATATATAATTGGATCGTTTGAATCCAATACATACATTTATTGGTCGAGTTATGAGTTTTAAAATATAGGAAGAGACGTACATTATTTTAAAATAAATTTTGTATTGGGTGAAAAATCCAACAATTTTATCATTTTTATGTTTTCAGAATCTTGCGTTGGTCAAAAATGTGACTTTTTAATACACAAGGTGATTTTATGTATAAAGCGCGACTCTTTGACGAGAGATGTTAAAATGTAAAAAATGAAGATTTTTGGTCAAATGTGATTTTGGTCAAAAATGTGATTTTTAATAATGCCTTCCACTTCTTATAATTTACTTAATTTTAATCTATGTTATTATGTGTTTTACTATTATTTTCTTTATTGCACAGAAAACATCCAAATATGACGTGTGGTGTAAAATGGTAAGCCCGAACAGGCACAAAACCCACACATTAGGATACAAGCATCAACTAAAAACCTACCAACATATCAAGAGCGTACAGAACATTGACATGGATATTAAAATATGATACAATACATTTTATAGAATTCATCGAAAAACAGCTATATTACGGAAGTTGCAATGCTAAAATAAAAGTCAATTAGAAGATCTAACATATTTAATCCTCGCGTTGGAAATGGTACGTTGTACTATAAACATTAATTTCCATTTCAGAACAATGCCACTTAACTCCTGAAACATTGTCTTTTAGAATATGAAAACATTTCAAATTTGATATTAGTTTGTTATTAAATACATTTTATTTGAAATTTGATACCAATGTGTTAGTATATTTATACGTATTTCTAATTTAATATGAATTGAATTGCAGACTAATGTCAACCATTTCGCTTAAAATTAAACATTATACAGTCAGTTTGCCGAATACACATTGACACATACTTTATTCAAAAAATGGCAAACATATAATTACATCCCATGGCGGTTTTCATAATGTAAGGTTTTCAATATGAAATACAAACATCCTTCATATTTCTAACGTCACATTTCAAAGCCACCCCTCGCGGCAAATCAGGCTAATGGGGGAAGCACATTTCCCCTTTAATAAGAACATAACGAACTTATAAGAGGGAGAGATGAAATTCAGTTTTCCATTAACAACTCTGCTTTTGGACCCTTGTGTGCTTAACGGCGCTGCAAAATCAATGACAAAGACTCGCGTATACACGCTCCTTGAGACTTTTCCTATCGAGGGACCATGAGTTTAACCCACTTGTCTTGTTGATCTATTTCAACTTGTCATATGCATATAGTAGCAATGTATTTTCTCTGTCAGCACGAAATTGGAGCAAATGTATAGCAAGGGACCGAAATACGAATTAGAATGTTCCTTAATAATGTACATCCATGCGAAATGTGCAAATGTAGATGTTGAGAAAACGAGGACAGACAATTTCAGCCATGAATTCAATGCAAACTATTTTTTTTACCGCCGACTTACTAAATCCAATTTATTGGTTTTCTTCTCCTCTTCTTCTCTCCGTTTTTGGTATAGGTATATCTCTCGACAGTTGAAATTTTACACACAATTTGAAATTGTTGGGCTTCATAACTGCTAAATTATTAGTCTAAAGTATGTATTAGTTTACATATTTAGAATTGCATCGACTTCATAAATTCATATGTGAGATCAAATGTAGGCAAAAAGTTGGGTTTTTTTGGAGAAAATCTCTCCAAAATCTGAATTTTGGCCCATTTTTTTGCTCCACATAGCAAGTAAACATTTGTCCAATGGAGTATAAATATCCCATTTTGTTTCGGTCCGCCATAACAACTTACCTTAATATCAAAATTGATGAAAATTGCATATTTGTGTTCTAAAGACACAAATCTATAAAGTGTTTTCTTATTTGTTTTGAATTTTTCCTTCGTTTTAAAAAATGCGTCAAAGAGGATAATATTTGACTGATATTTTAATGTATATTTTCGAAACATAGAAAAATGAAAAAAAAATGAGAAAAAACTTTCTAGATTTGTGTCTTTAGAACACAAAATGCAATTTCTTCAATTTTGATATGTAGAGTTGTTATGGCCGACCGAAAAAAA
Source organism: Amphiura filiformis (assembly GCF_039555335.1). Classification (NCBI taxonomy): domain Eukaryota; kingdom Metazoa; phylum Echinodermata; class Ophiuroidea; order Amphilepidida; family Amphiuridae; genus Amphiura; species Amphiura filiformis. The sequence continues at coordinate 22,537,620 of NC_092629.1, forward strand.
AAATGGCGTGGAAAATCATTTTTGCACAAATCTTCTCTGGCAGTTGGCGGGGGCCGAATTTTAGGACACATTAATTAAGCACCTTTTAAATGAAACGCTCTAAAAAGCATTAAGGCAAAGAGTACGGAAACGCTTAAATATGCAAATTTTCCTTCTCGAAACGCACCACGTGAAAGACATTTATTGACAATAAAGTGGCCAGGGCAAATGAACCTCATTTGGAGTACTATATATCGAACCCAGGACCTCATGCCCCAAAGGTTATGTTATGTTTGAAATACACAAGAATTATATTTTTAGTCGACTAAATATTTCACTATAAAGATATATCTATTTCATTACCCAAAGAAGTCATTACCCTCAGAAAGAAAGCAAATAGTATAGATCCATTACTCCAAGCGTCTTTTTTTCGTGAAAGGTTGAGTCCCACGAGGAGTTTGCAGTGAGAGTATGCTTACCTGTAACTGCTTGGGGTGGTGCTTGTGAGTTAATCCAATACATTCGTGATATTGATTTACAATTCACACTGCACTTACTATGGGTTGCAAATTTTTCAATCGACCCAAACTAAAATAGCGATATTGTTAACAGTTAAACTCATATGGCCATGAATAAATATAATTATCATTATTAATCATCGCCTTTTCTTCCATTCTTCTTCTCTTTCGTTATCTTGTTGCTTATACTTGTTATACTTCTCTTCATTGTTATTCCTCTTCTTCTCCTTCATATTACTTTGCTCCTCTGTTCTTCTTATATCAGGTGTTTTAACACTTGAATATATTATCGAGCTATCAACTCTATTTCTGATTATTATCCACACTCTTATAAAATGATACGTACGCCAAATACTTCTTCTTCTCCTCATCCTCGTTCTTCTCCTTCTACTTTTTGTCAATCTATATTCGTTGTAAAACGTGCTAGCTCATTTTATGATGCCCTATCCTTCAAAACCAATCCAATCGATATCTACGTTAGCAATGGTAGACTTTTAACTCCCATTGTGTATGAATCACATTGCAGTTATACTGCACAGCAAACATGATTCGACCTTTGTAGTACTTAAACCTGGTTAACGGGAAACTATTCCAGCTAAATCAATCGATTAAGTCTAGTCTATCCTCCACATTGAATGGTGGACTACACTTATGCCTAAATATGGTACTTGCCAATCAATGATCACCCACTTGAAATCCCCTGCCTCGCTGCATTGACCAAAGTTATGGACAGAGATGGGAGCTGTTTTTGCTGTTATCTGTCATTTACATATCAGCTGATCAGGTAGGTACGAACATTTGCAGATGCCCCACATACTCAGTTTTTAGCCTACATGTAATGTATACATTATTCTTGATTGACAGCAAGTACAAACAAATATCCGTCAAGTGATTTAGCTTTAATGCCATTCGGAAGAGAGCAGTCTACAAGTGAGTGATAGTCACTAAAAGTTGCATTCGATTTACACAGGGAATTTCGCAGGCCATGCCGTGCCCTACTTACTAAAACATCAAAGTGCGAATATTTCCAAATATCTAAATTAGCTAAAAATTTAGGACATGTTACAAAACTATATTTCCTAGAAATATTGGCCGGTTATTTTTTACACAGTGACGTTAGCTAGGAAATTCACTATACACTGTGTGTAGAGGTCACACCTCAATGGTGAGAGCACTGTGTATTGTGTATATGAAAATGGACAGTAACTGCAGTATGTGCTTTCTAGCACTCCTTTGGTATCAAATCAGAGGAGACTGTATACATGACGTATACCACATTTGTCTCACGTTGAATGAATATAACCATATGGTTTCCGTGCCATGTGATATAGCGCGCCGGTGTGAAATATATCCCCAGTCGATTGAAGTGAACAGATGACATTGATTTTGCACCACAGAACTGAAATGAAGCACTAACGCACTAAAATATAGGACAAAATAACATCACGTGTATCCATTACAGAAGACGGCTGCCGTGTGTATGCTTCTTCTTTAAACGTAACCGACCTGGTTTGCAGTATCCAATAAATACATCCTTAAAACACCATTTAAAAGGTAATGCCGATTCCAAGGCAGGCAATGTCCAAGTATATACAAATTATCAGCTAAAATGTACTAGGTCAGGAAACAATACGTATTAGATGCATATGAGCTTTGTACATTCGGCATTTATTTATGCTTTGGTTTTATTTGGGGTATAGAATATCACCCAACGAAGACGGCTAATTTAGATGAGAATTTAATGATTTTGTTTAGATTGCATTTCATTTCCATGATAACGTGAATAAAATGTGTTTGTCCAATGTAATGTTAATACACTTTAAATACATTTTCGGATCCTTGGATCAAGGAGAAAAAGAACACTTTTCAGTGGTATCAAGATCGTATTTTCATGGTGAGGTCTAGGTTGTTTACTTAGACCATCCACCCATAACAGCAATCACCATATTTTCGATGAAAATAAATTGAAATTAAAAACAACAAAACAAACAAACAAAAAACGCCAAACGACCTAAGCTAACAGTAGACCAATCATTTGCGCACATTTTTGTAATACAATGTTTACCCAACACCTTACCCAGGGGTAGGATCAAAGTGACCATTTGGAGGGGGGAGGGGTGGTGTGGAGTACACCATTGGTTTTTACAGTAAAATCCATGTTTTTCATTTCGCTCTTGTAAAATTATTTCAAGAGCTACTGAGTTTTTACTAGAAATATTTTGGAGAAAAGTAGGCGAAAATCGCATGTTCGTATAATTTATTTTTAGCCGGAATTTGTTTTGCCTATATATATCCATGATATCTTTGTACATAGCAAGATTTTTCCGAAGTTGCATGGGCGCGCTCATATTATGACGTGATAGCGACATTATGTGGCGAATGTTTGTACTATTTTTGTATCACTGGATAAAAGAGACCATAGCTATTCATCGACACAAAATACAACAATATATGACGTTTATAATTAATAGGGGTTCAACAGCCCCCTCGTAATCCGTGTTAAAATATAGCTCAATAATTCTAGTGCTAAAGGGACGGTTAGCAACGTTTGCATATTTTATGTTTGGTGGGACATAAGAGCACATGATACATACCAAATTGCAATCTGAATATGAGGAATGTCCTTTTTGATATCAAATAATTGTGATGATGGACAGACATGATAACTCTCAGCATGCGCAAATAATAGATCAAAATATAATAGCAAATAAATTCAATTCTTATTTTGCAAATGTTGATCCTAACCTAGTCCGCAAAATCCAGACTCCTGGTGCTAATGTTCATACTTTTCTTCATAATAGTAATTCCCCAAATAATTCTCTGTTTATTGACCCAGAGGAAATAATATATATCTGCCGTTCATTCAAATCGGGTAGAAGTATAGTGGATTTGATGAAATGCAACCCAATATTGTTAAATACGTCCGCACAATCATAGCTTTTCCCAAATCAGTTGACCAGCACAAACTTTGCAATTTTCCAATATCCATCCTCACGTTTCTTTTTTTTTCTCGAAAATTCTCGAGCGAGTTATGCACAATAGATTATATGGTTTTAGTTCATGTTTAAATAGTTTACATCAATCTTTAAGGCGATATAATACCCCGATTTTCATCAGTACCCCTCTTCTTTTTTTTCTTGCAAATTTATTAAGTACATATATATGTTTATCACCTCATGTCCTGAACTTATAAAATATATCTACATATAAAGTGAATTTCAACAATTTTAGTAAGTCATTTTAGCCCTATATATTTTTTGTTTACTGTAACCTAGTAACTCAGATCTGTGTTTCATAACAAACCATAATTTATTCTTTTGAAAATGTTCAAGTAGGGTACATGAATAGAATACATTAAATCCTTTGTTATACTCTCTATAGAAAATCTATAGTGGTGCATGCAAAATACCTACCATGATATAACACTGAATAAATTAAATAAACACTTATACAATGGATGCATATAGTTGTTAGGAGAAGAAAAGGCTATTAGGTCACCGTATGTCAGGTTATAGGTCAATTGGTTCAGGTCAAATTTAAGCATCAATTTTGAATACACATGTGAGAGTCTGTGATATCATATGAGGCATAATTTTGATATTCTGTCTTTAACTGGATATATATCGAGAAGTGCATGATGGATATACTAATATACCTTGGGATGTAAATGGTGAGTACAATTTAGAATGCCTAGTTGAGACGGATTTCACAAATAAATATAAAATAGTTACCAAAATCACAAAACTTAAGCTTACGGAAAACTACCCAATATGGTTGTATAGGTGACAAGAAATACAATTTTTTTCATCATTGCTGTAGTATGGTTGTTGTAACCTGTTACCTATGGCTTAATTAAGTTTCAGTGCAATAATGTCGCAAGTTAAAAATGCAAAATATAGCTCAACATTGAAAATAGAAGCATTTTAACCAGTTCCTTTTTGATAGTTGTGGAGCACCAAGTTCATGAAGTCATAAAAGAAATCAGGAACCACTTATTCCCATTTTACATATCAACTTTATTTCCCTAATGTGTTAGCAACACATATCCAAAATTTTAACGAAATCCGTTGATAGTAAGCTTTCCAAAATGAAGTGAATTTAAATCATCAGTGATGTACCTCCTTTTGGCTTCTATCTGTAAAAGCATGTAAGCTACATTGATACCGATACCACCAATAAAACGAGAAGATTTGCCCCTTCATTTTGCATACCACTTTGTCCAATTTTTTTTGTAATTTCTTCACAAAATGCAAAAAATGCAAAAAAAATCAATGGGTGTAGTACCCCTTAATTAAGAGGTGAGACATAATTTGGATATTTTTGGTAAATATTTTTGTGTTGAGATCAGGAGTTTTCAAACGATTTACAGTGAATTTGTAAAAGTATAATAGGCAACTATCGCTGCACTCAGGAGAAAAAATTTTTCTTTCGTTAACTCGATGTAATGTCACTAACTTATCTCCAAGGGGCTCACACCTGGTATTTGCTTTGATATGTTAATTATTATACGTCTATCATTAAGATAAAAGATGAGTCGATGTTGAAATGATTATGTAACCGATCGGTAATTACCAATAATAGTTCAAAAATGGCAAACATTTATGAAAAATAAAGGGATTGGGTTCATATACATCAGTGTCATTTGTATTTTTACTGAGGTGGTCGGGTGTGTTTATATCCGACCATGTTTTTGATTTACAAAGTATCTACAGGCAGAAAAAGAATTAAGGTACTAGTTCGTGCTACTCACGTACGAATATATCCTAAAAAACACAAATATGTCTGAATTAGGACCTCTCATCGATTGAAAATTAAAGAAACGGTGATATATCGAAAACCCAACGAAATGAATAAATCAGACATTGTATTTTAATGTTCCAATCAGTGGAAAGCAATGCGATGGTTATCTTGTTCTGGAACGATTTGTGTATAAATCAATCGTTCATCCAATGGAGCAATTTACATCTTCATTTGGATCACCATGACTTTATTTCTAGAACGATTTCAACGAATGAGATTTTAAATCCGAACTAAAAATACAGCTGCCGGCTGCTGGTTCTAATTACGACATATCTCTCTTTGTTCGGTATATACAGGGTTCAAAATAAATAATAAAAAACAAAACTGGCAATTTAACTATTTTTGATGTCTTCAGAATATATTTTGAAAAAAAACTACCCCTGGTGACATTTCTTTGTAGAGTCGCTCGTATTGGCATTGAATTACCAACTCATTAATACAGTCACCGCAACCTCAAATTGATTACAAACAAGGCCGTCAAATACGTTGTTACGTCCGTTCTACTATTTTATATACTTCGTTAATTATTGCAAATGCTGTTCAACCTTAACCTTAAACCTAGCCCAATAATTAACATCTAATACGGTATTTATATACACCTAGGCACCTTGAATATCAAAGCAGTCCTATTTTTTTCTGTACCACTTGATATAATTTTTAAAAGGTTTCTATTCAAAGAATACGCAAGAGTGTTAACGATATAAGAAGTGTATTCTTAATATTATATTACAGCAGCAAACACGGGAGATTAATCATTTTCATCAAAGTGTTTTCGTAACAACTGTTAAGTGTTTAGATGGGACAAAACGAAGCGGATGTAGGCGATAATATAAATAAATTAATACGTAATATTGGTTAGAAATAATTGACACAAATAGTAGTTTGAACACAGAAAAGAAAAACCAAGACATTTAAACTTGCTCCAGTGTACTTTCGCAATGTATACTTAAATATTCTTTTTATACTTCAATGGGCTCTAGAATTGATAACGTTTGGCTCTTTTCTAAACTCCTGTGCCACCAACTGTTATTTGTTGTTCCCTTTTGCATACCGTCGGTGTTTTACCGAACTCCCTGTATCCAGTTGGGTCACCCGTGTATAGCGTAAACAAATCAATAGGACATCCAATGGTCAGTTTACATCCTCAGCATTTGCCTCTTAGTTCAGTATAATTATACAGGGGTGGAAATAATTGGTACTTTAATTATTTCGTTGTCTCCATAATTGGTACCTTAATTATATTGCTGTCTCTATGCTGAAAATTGATAGCATGTAGCTCTGTATAGTTGGTCCCGTTATTAACACAAGTGTAACATCGGCCAACATCATTGGATTGCCTTAGTTGGACTATTTTTATATAATTCGTTTATTGTTGCAAATGGGTAAAATGATATCATCTAAAGCATCGGTAAAGAGTAAGTGCAGCAGTAATTTATAGTTTAATAATAGATCTTGTTCCAACCCTAACCTTAAACCTAATAATCAACATCTAATATTTACACACACCTACTACTTTAAATCGCCAGACAGTCCTAGTTTTTTTCTGGGCCACTTGAACTTGATAAGATTTTCACCAGAGATTCACAATCAATAAATGCTCAAGAGTGTTAAAGGTATTATAAGTATGTTCTTAATAATTATTTTATAGCATTGGGCACACGAGATTAGCCATTTTCATAAAAAGTGTTTTCGTAATAACGGTTAAGTGGTTAGATGAGACAAAATGAAGCAAATGTAGGCCGGTTACAGCATGGGATAATGTAAATAAATTAACACGCAATATTGGTTGGAAATTATTGACATAAATATTAGTGGGTCTATACACTTAAAGGAAAAAGAAAGAACCAAACTTGATGTAGGGAAATAAGCAAAACACGGACGTTATGCCAAAGGGAACAATAAAATTAATAACAATTGGTGGCACAAGGGTAGGTTTTACAGCAAAGCATTACATATTCTAGATTTCTTTGGAGTGTGAAAACGACAGGGATCAGAAATACTTACAATACAAAAGTACACTGGAGCAAGTTATGAAATCACTGTACACACAAGTTGAAAAACAGAGGCAAATAAAAAAATAAATAAATAAATATATAAATAGTTTGTTTAGATTTGCTAACATCACAATATTATCTCCTGTGGTCATTGCTATTTCTAAGAGGGTAGATAATTTTTATTAAAGTGCAAAACTTACCGATACGGTTCACCGATTATATTATTCTGATACATGTATTATTCAGGGCTGATATAAATGCATGAACAGTTAGTTCAGAAATGCTGTGCATTAGCTACTGAATACTGCAAAAGATATCAGCTAGGTTTTGCCTGTGGCATTTTAGAATTGTTTTTGTGATGATTCTGAGAACTATCATGACAGAAATAAGGAACAATCTGGTCAATAATCTAATTTATGTTGTCTTATGTGTTTGTTATGTTGCGTATAATTGGTTCCTTATAGACATACAATTACTGTGAAACATAAAATAACACTTTTCACTCGTGTTGTCTCACATTAAAGCAATGCAAATCGTATTACCAGAATAATACAGAAACATTTCATGACAATATGCCCGCCAAGGTATAAAACGCAATCTAATTATCCAAAACATGCATTGTATGTTGGGGAAAACTTGCCACTATGAAACTATGGCGCCTACAAATTTCCCTGAAAAAGAGTTCTTTAGTTTTCCAGGGTATTGTCGAATTACACTAAAAAAATGACTGAAAAACTTCCGAAAATGAGTGCCATCATTTATCCCACTGATGTGGTGTCAATCACATCTAAATGTAGTGGATAATGATATTGACATGGAAATTAAGAAATTAGTCTCTTGGAACAATAAGCAGACAATAACCACTCTTAACTAAATAGTTAATATTACCCAGAGTAAAGTTGACAATGGCATTTCAGAATTACTCTAGGATTTTCAGTGTGATTTTCAGCGTTCACAGGTTCAATAGAGTATTTAGAACAAAACTTGTTTTGATTTGGAATGCAGATATCAGGTATTAAGTGAATCAGTCTGCTCCAAAAGAAATACAATGAATATGCTGGTAATTAACACTAGTGAAAATTTAAAATGAGAATTCTTTCTAAAGCGATAAGAATTATGCAAAGCTATGAGAATTGAAAATGGTGCTGTTGTTTTATACAAGTGGGTATGTTGTACTAGTTATCATGTTAAAATTTCGTTTAAAAACAAACACGACAGGTTATTTACAGCATGTCCATCAGTTTGAATGTTTTATACACATTTTCAGTTCTAATAGTTTTATCTAATTCTCATCGCTTTTGAAATAATTCTCATTATAAATATTACAGGTTGATACTGCGCTCCTACTTCGTCAGAAAGAGATATCCGATTGTTTAATACCACACTTCAACGGTGTTAAATAGGTGGTCTATAACTTAAAGCTCTAGGTGCTGTCTATAAGCTTCAACATAAAAAGAAAAGCTGTGAGACAATTTCTCGAAGTATCAATAGCTATCTCAAGAACAACTGTACCGATAGCCGATAATGGGCTTATCTGTACTCATTTCAATGCTAATTGCAAATATTGTCATAAAAATGTCAAATTTGGAAATTTTATAAAATTAGAATAACATTGGAACAAAAGATATGTTGGTATTTGATAGCCTTATCTATATAGTTACAATGCTGCAGGAAATCGCTGTACAAATATTGAGTTACACAAATTAGAACCTAGATCTAGTTTTGGCGCCACACTCTTCCGAAGACATGATAGCGAGAAAGATGTGAAGAATCTTCTACATATTTCCCAAAGGTGTCCTATATTTTGTCTTTCAAAGCTGAACTTTATTTGGGGCAAACATCTTATGGCTATATTTATGATACATATATCGTGTAATATTATGACCATGTTACTTGTTTTCTAAATTAAATCAAGAATTGTGTGGATTTTAAGGGATTATCTTGGTGTCCATAATGTCCATGATGATTTTAAAATTAATTAAGAGCTGCTTTATAGGCTATTTACCATTACTATGTATACAAATTAATATTTCTAATTTCCAGCAGAAACGCTCGAATATTAGTGTGACAGCATTTGAACAATTTGGTATATTTCACAAAGCTGTTTAATAATACACATTGGGATGCCTAAACAGATACACTATTTGCGAAAGTACTATATATGTTGGTCATAATGATTAGTGTTTGTTGGTCAAAATTGTATATTTCTGGTCTCAAATTATAGTATTACTCATTACATGATCTGTAACATATCCATAATGTAGAAACTAGCGTTTGACGTTTTATTTTACTAAAGTATTATAGTTTGCTGATGATCAATATTCAACTTGAGTCTTACAGCTGGACAAACCCGATGCACATTCAAAATCTATAAAATAAAAATGATTAGCAAAATGAGTTATATGAGCAGCAAAATCAAAAAAGAATGACTGGCCTTGTAAATTATACACACCATTAAGCCAACCCCCAATCATTGTTTTCAACAATTTACCCGATATATAGTATCCTTGATTGTGTATAGAGTATGAAATGTGAACGATCAAGGGTTGCCTAATTAATTCATATACATGCATCATTATCCCTGCAACGTGTATCAACTATTTAGTGTTACTGCAAAATGCAGACAGCAGAATAATGGTCCCATGTACATTCACACCTGTATATTCTAAGCAAAGAACCAACAGCCAATGCCTATATCAAAAGTTGCATTTTAATGCACGACGCTAGTCAATATCTTGTTTGAGAACGATTGGTGTACAAATCAATAGGGCATCCAATAGAGCAATCGGCAACTTTTAAATTTGCACCTTCCCTTTATCTTTGACGAATTTCAACAAACTGATCTAGAGTATGCAGTTATTGGCTGCTGAATTTAATTATGGCAGTTCTGTCTTGGTTTAGTATATACAGGGATACAGAAAACTGGTACCTTATTATTATTTTTTGCTGTCTGTAATATGATACATAGTATATTAATGCTATTACACTCCTTTTGATCTTGTTATATTTTACAGGCACTTACTTCTTCGCGATGGTGTTTCTAGGCTGTTTTTCCATCGTCTGTAGTGTTATTGTTCTACGTGTTTATCACAGAGGCGGAAAACACCCGGTACCAAGGCGACTACGTCGATTTTTACAACGATTCACCTTAACGTCACACATTGGAAGACCTAAGATTAAACCGCGAAGAACATCTAGTGATAGTATTGATCGCGGTGAAAGCATGCAGCTTGTTAATTTTCACGCTGTGTCTGAACACGAACGGTCTAAAGTAAAGCGGGAAAGTTCTTTCAATGGAAACGCTGGTAACTCTAGTGTACCTCAATCTGATGGTATGAGTTCAAGTGATGAGAAAAACAAAGACTCTCAGCCTCTCGAGCGAATACCACTTAAACCACGATCACCAAAATGTTATAAAAGATATCCACACGAGGACGACCATGAAGATGAAGATTTTATCGCCGCACAATGGAGGAATTTAGCGACATTTTTGGACAAAGCATTTTTTGCGATATCAGCTTTTACAATGTTTGTTATGCTTTTGTATGCTCTTATCTGCTTTTTTATTGAGGACTGATGTCAGTGTGGAGGGTTTTTATATCAGTGTATTTTTGTGCTAAAGTTTTGTGTCTTCATTGTATTGACACTCATTGTGTTTGTAATAAATAATATGATATTTTGAACAATACTACAAATGCATTTTGCATTATGGTCAAAATTGGGCCAAAATCTATATTTTTTTGTTTACCATGTTATATCTAGGGGCGGATCCAGAGGAAAGGTAAAAGGACACAATCACACGTGTTTTAACCCTAACGCCCCATGGGCTTTTTGGCAACGGGAAGGGAAAGAAGGAAGGAATAAAGAGAGAAAACAAAGAAAGAAGTTGGTTGCTCCAGGTGGGATTCGAACCTAAGACCCCTCGCATGCCAAGCACTTTGCCACGTGTTTTGGGCGTCGCGTGATATTGAGTTTCCATAGTGGTCAGCTAATCCTAACGCTCCTGTGGCTTTTTGGCGACGGGAAGGGAAAGAAGGAAGGAATGAAGAGAGAAAACAAAGAAAGACGTTGTTTGTTATGGGTGGGATTTGAGCCATAGACCCCTTGCACGCCAAGCACTAGGTCGGCGACACTTTGCAACGGGACTTGGGCTTCTCTGACCAGCGAAACCGTGCATTATATCACTTAGGGCGATTGCGTCATCACACCACGTGGGATGCACGCACGAACAGCGCATGTATCGAGTAGTATTTTGTAGTACCTGGACGTATAATGTTAAGGTCATTTTGACACAGATTGTGCACATTTGTTTTTCTAATGGGAAGTTTACCCCTCGCACTTGCTGTACGATCTATACATTTTCAAAAGCCTCACCCCCTCTTTCACATATCTAGATCCGCCCTGACCATACATACCATGTCTTTGTATATAATGTCATGATATTGTTTATATTGATGAAGACTTGAACACAGTGTTTGCACCCAAAGCTGGCTGAGGGTAAAAAACAAAGAAAGGTCACGTAAATTGTAAATAAACATGACAGAGGTTTGATTAACATATTTCATCTCACAACATATTCGTCCCTATCAATTGTTCTGAGGAGAATGATCTACTAAACGGGCGATTCCTTGGGGGCTTTCAATGGGATCAATTCCATTCTTGTGTCTGCATTCCTCACTTTATAAGTCGATTTACTTAATACTTGTGTTGATCTGAGCAAGGGTAACAGCGATTCTGCTTTGCCACCCTCAATGTATGTTACGTAATCAATTAAAGTGGTCCGGTATATATCACTGCTCAAAAACCTCCCAAACTCTCGGAGGAGGGTAACAGCAAGACATCGCTTGGTGCATACGTTAAAACTAACGTCAAGTACCCCAGTCGTCAAAATAGTAATCCTATCAATGGTCGAGCAAGAACGAAGAGCTAGTATCATCAAAAATGTCAGTCAGCACACATTCATACATACAAATCTTCCGCTTTAACTTTTGATCCACAAGATTACATCTTGGGTTGGGTAGATTGAAATAAATTTGATGTAATATATTTGACTTTATCCTATAAGGACTATAGAGAGCTCACTGTAAAACCTGAGTTTTGGCGGCAAGGTTTGTGGTTAAATGCCTTCCAGAAAGTCGTGTCTACCAAGAAGACACATATGTGATGCGATCAAGCAAAATCAGTGGGAACTCGGCAATAATACATTTTCAGTTTCTTATAGGATAGTAAAAAACATTTGCAAAGCTGGATTTTGCAGAAAACCCCATTGAAATTGAACAACCAGTTCCAAAGATATGAGCAATTAAAGAGTTTCCAAAACAACATACCTCAAAATCAATATTTCCGAGTTCCGACTGATTTTGCTTGATCGCATCACATATGCTTGAAGACTGCTTACTACTGAGTCGTGTCATAAATGCCCACATGTATTAGATTTTGTGATTGTCACGCTATTCGTGGCAATTAATTTTGCCCGAAAGTGGAATACTGTGGAAATGGAACGGTTCAAAACCTATATAGTTTACATTTATTGTTATCATTATGCGTTGAAAATGCGCAGTCAATGCGTAGTTACATACGAGGTCGTTTGTAAACGAAATTTGCATTGAATGATGTTACGACATTTTAGTCAATGTAAGATGTGTTTGGGCACCTTTTGAAACCTTTTTATTTCCATAGTATTCTTAATTCTTCGTGTAAGTCTATAGATTTTTAAAAAGAATCAGTTTTGCATACTGCTTTATATGGAACAACATCGCGGAAACAGATATCCTTGCGTTCAGGTTGGCTAATGAATTGATATGATATTTCTTATGTTTCCGATTGTAAATACATGCTTATTTAAAGACCGCCACTGTTGCCACGAAATACACACGTTTTACAATGCATGTTTGGTATAATAAAATAGTATGCTAAGAATTGCGTCCCTTGTTCGCGAGGAGTTGTGCACATTGATAATATTGAACGATGTGTAATACATGTGTGACTTGTATAAAACAACAGCAAAGCGCAATTCGTAATTACTGTGTCGTCATAATGATGCCGCATATTGTATTTAATATGTTTAATATCTACATGGCATCCAATATATAAAGTATGTTAAAATATTCATACTCATGCATTAGCATTATTACATTACATCTGGCTGAATCAATGTGTTCATTTTCACTGCGCAACTTGGGTGTTTCTGATATGTAACTGATTGACAGACGTGGCCACATACTAGAGCTGCAATATATCAATGAATTACGCAATATACCCTTATACGGTCAAATCGGTGACATTACCCTGTTCTCAATGTTAAAAGTCTTACTACATAGTTATGTTTGACTAAAGGAGTCACCATCGCGTTAGCTCAGTTAGGCATTGACATTGCTTAAGGCACCTGAATGTTAATTTCAGTTTATACAAAATCCGCTGTAAAATAATATTCCCTTGTTCTCTATGGAATATGCAATTTTTTGCATGAGAGTTTGTCTCCATCATGCAGTTACTGTTGCCTACATGTATGCACACAACACAGGGGCACTCACAATAGGCAATTGACCCCTGCTGGTAGCGCTGTGTTGTAGATATAGGAGATGAAATAGTTAGCGTCATATATCAAAAAGTATAAAAGCTATGATTTTAGTACTCATTCTTTTCAAAATATCTGAATTTTCTACCCGGTACAAGCTTTAACAACGGTGGACCATACATTTGTATGAGAAAGAAATCCTACCATCTATCCAAACTCCCGTGTTATTCCAATGCACATTTTGCTTCACCGGGCAGCCATGGCTTGGTCGTATTTGGAAGATTGGTGACACGAAACCGTAATATGTACAGTACTTTCTGTCAACCAAGTATGGTTTATTCTCTACATGTCAATCTTTAAATCATTAGCATAGTCCTTATAATAACGGGGGACCGCCTTGATGAGTAAATGGCAGCAAACCAGTGAAAAATGCCCCAAAACTCGGGCTCATTGGATTAATATTATCACGTAGTAATAATTTGCATTGGACAATAGATTACTATAATAGTTTAGTACTGCATATTTCGGTTTAAACTTCACTATGCGGGTTTATGGCTGGAAAGGTCACGTTGAATTTGCCGTGGACATAACTGCACTGTGTCCGAATTACAGAACAAATTAGTATGTTGTTATACAATACTACCGATATTAAGTTCGCATAGCCTACCCCTTTTATGCAATAGCTGCTGCCACGAAAGAGATAATTGTCTTTACGTTGCAAGCAGGTTCTTTATGTTGTTATACACATGTGGAAATGTTATGGATATTGTCAGAAGCAAAATATAACATTGAAAATTACACGCGTGTGTCAATTTTCGTTCAAATGTTGTGAACGTGTGTTGCTTAAGTGTCCATAAGTTGCAATGTATTGATAATAGTGAATATACCGAGTTCTGCACAAGTACATCCGAAACTATTGATGTTTATAGTGAGGCACATTTACCGCACAAATCATGTACCCATCTAACATAACCGTACATCTGCAGTGACTTTGATGTCACACTGCAAAGCACGGGAAATGTGTAAATATTGTGGCGCGAGCCATAAACAACCCGTTCAACAGTGTGATCATGGCGGCGAACAGGTATCTTCTTTTTGAAAACTCTGAAAACGCTGAGAAGAGTTTAGAATGATCTGCGTGCATCCAACGCATTATGAAGATGATACTACTTCCGTTAATACAGAACACAATTTATCCTCGTTTGTTTATGGTGCAAATATATCGTGCCCATATACGGTACATACCCGGTACGGCTAGTGTGGGCATGTTTCCGAATAAATTTTAACCAGTTAGAACTTATACACCAATGTACCGTACATCTGCTCCCACTATATAAACACGCCGGTGGACGATTGATACAGACACATATCCCCGGGGGGGGGGGTCACTCCCATTGTGGCCTGTACACCATCCGCGATAATGAAAACGCGTAAAAAGGGTAGTTTTTCGTGGGTAAGCACGATACGCGCGTAACGCGTTTAGGGTGTCAAAAACATGAAATATTGGGGAAAAGGGTAGCAAAATTGCAATTGCTAATACGCGGGAAATGAAATTTAGGGTATGAAATTTGATGCAAGGAATAAAATCCCTGTTTAGGGTATTGTTTTAGCCCAGGGTTAAATCCTTGTTTAGGGTGCTTTTCAAAAGTTGATTATCGCGGATGGTGTACAGGCCACAATGGAAGTGACCCCCCTGGGCACATATCAACGGCAGCACTAGATTGGATAATGGTTATCTTTTTATATCATAGTCTTGGTATATTGAAGACTAGTTTGCTTCTGACGTCAGGGCAAAGGGATTGGTTGCTGACCTGCGTAGTACGGTATTTTTGGTTTGGTTGACAGGACGTCATACGCTAACTATTCTTTTTAATTCGGTCTTCAATAAATACATGCCTAGGAAGGGAACAAAAGAGGCTTACGCATGGCGTCATTTTGAAGTAATTTGAGACTGCAGAAAATGATGTTGAACCAAAAAAAGTATAGCAGTAAAGATGTCTTTCTCTTTGTAAATGAAACAGATATTTCCAAAAATGGTGTTATAATTATTTATTCACAAAACATGCATTTGAAGAAGACATTGTTTCCTATTTTACAAATACTTTGTATAAAATATTGTTGATTGTTTCGCTTGAATCTGATGCTGTTTTGCAAATAACAAAGATTATGTCACATCTAACAATTACATATATCATCAAAGTGGGGCATGATATTCTGCCTTATTTTACCAGGTGTAACGACATGGCGAACAAATATATTTCATTACCAAATCAAATGTGTTACAATATTGGGTGCAATTGACCTTAGATCACCTTTTTAAATCAATCCGTCGGTCACAACACATAGTGGCGTAGAGTGATTTTCCAAATTTTCCGTTTCACATAGTGGCGTATAGGTTTAGATGTAGCTATTGTTAACTATTAAAGATGCAGTTTAATAGTTTGAACCTTAAACTTCAATCACAAATGGAATCGGGCCAATGAGAGATAATAGTGGAGGAGTATCGACTCCGTTTCTAGTAGCATATCCTACAAACAAGTTTTGCTTGGAAACGTATGTTGTCCTTCACGTACGCCAGTTTAGATGTGTTGCGGCCGACGAATCTGTAAGATTATAAGGACATAAATATGCACATCGCTGTGATGAACTTACGTTCAACAGTGTATGCATACGGTATGATATAGTACTACAATTATAAAGGCCTTAGTAATTTGAATTACACATTTTCAAAGTTACAATTACAATGAATACAGCTTTGTTGTACAATATACAATAATACAAATCAAGCTCTGGACTCACAAACGATTGAGACCCGTTCTCCGGGTCACCATCTAGACTGCATCTAGTCTTCTAGAGACTTGAATGATGGTTTGGTTATGTGATGGTACTCGGCGAGGAAGAAGCTACACTGTGGGGTCAGTGGGGATAACAGGAAAGGGAGACCCCTTCTTATTGAGTGTTAGACTTCTCCGTAGTTCACTTGCCCTTTGTGCATACTCTGCCTATTACATTTAAGCATAAAAATCTGATTTGGATTAATTTGTGTACAATTGATAACTTTTCATATCTGATCTTTTCCGTCACCGTACTCCCTCTGTTTGTTAGCTTTGAATTTCTGGCCTATTGAAATTGGCCATGATGTAATGCATCTTTATACGGATCTGGCTTGTGATTGGTAGCCCAGATACACAACTATCTTTGAGAATTTGCGGCGCTTTGTGTTGGCACGAAAGTTAAACTCTCACTTGGTGTATGAACGTATACATGCTTAGCGCGTCTAGTGCTTCCGTGCGTAGTGCTTGCGGTTAAATTGGATTGATAAACAAGTTTGATTGACATTGTGTGTTAGGGACAAAAGACGGGGACAAAGTCCTGCTCAAAATTCAAAGTACATAGTCGATTTTTTACTCGGACTTTCGCAATCAATAAATTAGTAGATTCCAAAATCAGAATCAAAAATCGACATAGTCTAATTGAGTGTTGGCTGCTCGGCTCGACTCATCAGGTGGAATGCTGTGTTAGACAATTCGAGAGTAAAGTAGGTAACTCGTTAAAAATCTGAAACACTGTTTTAAAATCTCATGGCATCATTGAATGTTATACTGCGCCAAAAAGTATCCTTACATTTGGAAAAATAATCACAATTTCCAAACTGAACGATATTGGGGTAAATTTGTTTTTTAATAGATGTACTATTTAATCCTGAGCATTTTGACACCACATTGAATCCAATGTAGCCCCAGGAAGTAAAGTTACAATCAAATGAATAGAAGAAGGTCCTGTTTTAAAAGTGACAAAGTGGCCTATATATGGTGCAAAAAGATTCCAACAAGCGCAACAAAGAGGCAACACAGTTTCATCAATGAAGCTTTATTTCAAGCAGTTTTTATTTCAGGTTTTACTTCTCTGTACTTTTCATAACTTTCATTTTATTTATCAGTTCTTTAGTTTCAGCTTTCTTTTGTTCCTTTTGTTTTAAATTAAAGGCTAGCATAACTTAGTTATTCACCACACTCAAACCAGATGTCTAGTCCGTGGAGTTTTGAAATGCTTGTAACTTTGCTTCTTGAAGTCACATTGGATTCAATGGGGTGTCATAATAATAATAATTATTATTATAATCAAATTAAGTAATTCCAGTTTGGCCAATAATTACTTAATTTGATTATAACAACATTTATCAAGCGCAAAATACAGAGGATTCTAGGCGCTAACTACAACTTACACTACAACTTAAACTACTACAAAATGGCATGATGTGTCATAATGTGCCGGATTAGATAATGCATCTATTAAGGGAACTGGAATGAGCGTTTTGAGCGTTTCGACAGCATTTTTTGTGGGATATGAGAGCACATCAGACCTATCGAATTGCATTCTGAATACAAGGAATGTCTTTCTGATATCAAATAATTTTCATTTTATGAAATTCACGATATAATACAAATTATTAAAATTTGATATTTTTCACATTTTGGAGATATAACAGTCCTCGAAGTAAATTTTATAAATTTAATGATATAGTCTTAAAGTGTATGTAGCTGGGAGGAAAAGCCGACGATCAATTGAAAATGTTGACCTTTCATATTGAAGATATGGATTTTTTCCCAAAAAGACCTAATTTTTTGGGGTGTTTTTGGAAAAAAAATCCATATCTTCAATACGAAAGGTCAAAATTTTCAATTGATTGTCGGCTTTTCATCCCACCTACATACACTTTAGGTAGAAATCATCAGATTTATAAAGTTTACTTCGAGTACTGTTAAATATCAAAAATATCAATTTTTTAATGATTTGCCATAAAATCTGTATTACATTGCGAATTTCAAAAAATCAAAATTATTTTGATATCAGAAGGCCATTCTTCGTATTCAGAATGCAATTCGGTATGTCTGATGTGCTCTAATGTCCCACAATAAATACTGTCCAAACGTTCATACCCCTTCCCTTAAGCATATAAATTTACCCAAATATGGTTCGGTTTTAAAATTATGATTTTTCTTCATGGGTAAGGATACGTTTTGGCACAGTATATTTAAGTGAAATAGAAAAAAAACGGAAGTAGAAAGCTATGCACCTAATGGGTGACGAAGATAGATATACTGTCGCGTACCTTCGAACCCCAAGAAATAACAAACAAATCGGCTTATGTTTGAAATTTATGTTTGAAATTTGAAAACAGTAACTAATATTTGACATGTTACCTACAATATTTAAGTAGCTTGAATTCTTGTAAATATTAACAAGATAAAGGTTCATACTTGCGTTCAAATGCAGTTGGGCAAGCTTCGTCCTGCAGTGAGAGGTTCATTACATCTACCATACACCTAGGCTGGTTTACTTTCCTGGTATAATCAGTTACATATTTATATACCTTTGTAGAGAGACGCAAATCGGGTAAAACGGCCTTTTACTTGTGCTCAACACGAAGATTAGCACACCATGATCATGAGCCAAATGCCATACAGTTGAACAACTACTGTGTCATCACGCTCCTACATTTTGTTTGTTAGTTTCTTCTGTAGGGAGGATGACACAATCTTAAATATCTGCAGAGAACAAAGAGTTGTACTCATCATTATTTTTGTATTGTTATGTGATTTTGATTTTTGATGGTAAACAGATCTAGTGAAAAATAAAGTGTCAGTATCTGCCTTTATAATCGTATTGTGTCGTTTTAATAAAGTAAGTCTCGACTATATTAGTACTGGAATATCGTAGCCTATTGAACTTTCCAGTTTAGGAGTTGGTCATAGATGTGCGGCAGGAAGTGATTTCCTTCATCCCGGTTGAGTGTGTTGGGCCCCCTTTTCCGTATCCAAATCGCTTCTTTTATGTGTCTTCTATTTCTGTTTTGCTCTCTGTCCTTTATGCTCGCGTCATTCCAATTGATCACATGATTGTCCTCCGCTACATAGTCAGTAATAGCGGATCTGTTGACCTCTCCGGTGACCGAGGCCTTCCTCTGAGCTCTGGTATAAGCCTTAGTTGAGGCTTTTTCTGCTTCGGTTTTGTGTTCTTTTAGCCGCGTACCTAGAACTCTAGAGGTCTCACCAATGTAGGTTTCGTCACAGTTACGACTGAGGATTTCGTAAACGCATTCGGCTGTTTGTAATAAATCGCGTTTGTCCTTTGGGTGGAGAGTTTTAGGTACGCGACTAAAAGAACACAACGGGGGCCCCAACACACTCAACCGGGATGAAGGAAATCACTTCCTGCCGCACATCTATGACCAACTCCTAAAACAGCTCCACCAACGTCAAGCTCCGACAGAAAGCAGACGAGGAGGACTGGGAGAATTGGTCAGTCGATTTGAGAAAGTGCTACGATGTAGCACGAAACGTCATTGTTAGGTATGTTTAACATCATTTTACCAAATAATCATTGGATTTGTTTACATGAAATTTTACAAATAATTAGAGGCTATTAGAGTTCATTTTAATTTATCAAGAGAGCGGGTAGTGTTCGCCCTATATTTTTCTAACCAGCCTTAGTAGCGATGTCAATTTCAAGGTTAGGAAAGACCTGATTAGTTCATATAACCACGATCTCAGAATTATAGGTCTTACAATAGCAACACGGTAAAGCAACCATATGGCGGGGTATGTTCACCCTAATAAAAAAGGTCAAAATGTTGCATAACAATGATATTCAACGCAACTATTTAGTAAGAGTATAATATAGGGCAGTCATTCTCTTCTAGGGAGTTACTAAATGTATTGGAAGGGTCCAAAGTGAGCAACACATATATGTTTACAGTTTCGGGGGATTATGTATTAGGACTTAAGCGGTGATATGAGTAATACTGATACCACATACCTTTTTAAAAAACACGCTTTCCAGTAGTTTTACCTTGTTTATTGGTATTATTATCATCAAGTGTTTGCATAATACGCCTATGGGTAAAGTTCGCCCTCCGGTTTGGGGTAAGTCCGCCCAGGGTATGCAAAATACGAATCGAATAATGGGATTATAACTGCATTAAATCTTTGACAAGTCCAGTACGTTCCTGATACATACAATTTTGGTTACAGTTCAGTGAACATGACCTATGTCATCTGATTGTATTATCTCCAAATTCCCCGATAGCCATATTGATGAGAATCACATGGTGGGCGTACCTGCCCCCAGGGCGAACATTCCCCGCTCTCCCCTATACTTGAAAATAGCCATAGTTTCAAATTGAATACATTTTCGCTAATTAGATTGTCAATGCATGAAATTGAAAATCGGATTAACACCATTTGGCAGTCCCCCGTGTATCTATGGCGAAATTAATTGCTGATTTCTTCAAACTCGACGCAAAATGGGGAATTTGAAAGCGTCAGAGCAAAATTGAATTCACAATAATGATCATACATTAATTTGATTGAGCTAAATTGAAATCAATTGTTTATAATGCGAAAAATAAATCGGGATTCGTTGGGATCATTCAATTTGGCGCGATACAGAATGACACTTTTATTAAATCGAACGCACAAGTTGCGAATTTTTGAATGATCACTTTATCATTAATATTATAATCATTCCCTCTGTCGATGGGTCTTTGATCTTACAATCAATCAATAAATCAATCAAGCCTGCAATCGTATATTTGACTTGAATTGAGTAGGTGAGAATGTACGTGAGGGGGTAAGTTTTTTTACAAATTGTCAATTGTAAGTTTAATTAATTTACATTTCTCAATTTCATAAATCATGTCTTGTTATATTTTGATGTATTTGGTTTGACATCGGGGCCAAACTGCAAAAAAGTGTTTGCGTTAAGTTTGTTTCTCTGCTAGTCCTAATAGATAAATAAGGGAACAAACCAACAGTTCGACGTCTTATAAACGATATAACGTAAGTGTGAAATGTTGAAAATTCCAGACTGAAAGATCAATTTTGACCGATATTTGACCTGAAATATAAATATATGCGTATGTGTAGCGTTTCTGTGCGTTAACAAATTGCGCGACTACACAACGCGATGCGTTTTTGCGCGCGTGTACCCCGCTGGTAAAACACAAATTTCCGTTCCTGTTAAATTGCAAACATGAGTGAAATAGCGGGATAAAATCCATAAAATAGTGCAGTTGGAGTTTACAAATCTGGATTTCTTTCCTTGTATTTATAAAACATAACAAAGTACATACATATGACAAAAACTAAATTTCGCGAAAGAAACAACGTCTAGAGTAAAATTGATTGACGTTAATTAATGAGTGAGTGAATGGTTGATTGATGAGTGAATGAATGTGTAAATGGGTGAATGGATGAATATCATGCATACGAATTTAATATGAATGAATGCAATTTGTAATATTATTGATTGATTGATTGATTGATGATTGAGAGACTGATTAAAATTGAGTGGTTGATTGACTTGATTAAATGATTGATTAATATTTTCACAACAAGACACATTGCAATTGTGACACTAATACTGTATGTTAATTCGTCCATCGATCACATGAATAATTATTGATTGATGCATGACTGATGAGTGAGTAGCTAATTTATTTAATTAATTGATTTATCATTTAATTGGTTACTCGTATTTCCGATAAATAAATCGCTCATTTCATCATTCATTCATTATATCAACCATCAATTAACTAATTAATCAATCAATCGATTGGTTAATCATTCAATCGTTTGTTTATTCAACCATCCAATCACCCAACCATTCAGTACATCATTAAAGCAATCAAGAAAACAATCAGAATCAGTTTTATATAATCATACAATATAATTATGCAAATACTGATCTTGCACAATTATTAAACATGATAACAACAATTTACACTGGTCTTTTGAAAAGAAGCAACTTCAAGGAAGCAAAGTGCTTTGATCCATGCACCCGATTAAGATGACTAGCGCACCAGTTCCAGTTAAATAACAGACGCGGTTATAAAATGATGGGGGGGTGGGGACTACCAAACATATTTGGAGTCATAACGTTGTCATCAACTGGGTTGGTTCAGGTCACTGATCATGATAGTTCGATCATCATACTGCAGTTACTGTCCGTTTTCCTATATATAATACACAGTGCTCTTTCCCATTGACGCGTGACCTCTACAAATAGCTAACGTTAAAAGAATGGGGATATGCCTAGTTAACGTCGCTGTGTGAAAAATAACCGGCCAATATTAAAAGTACTCTTCTAAAGTTCTAGAAAATATAGTTTTGTAACATGTCCTAAATTTTTAGCTAATTTAGATGTTTGGAAATATTCGTACTTTGGTGTTTTAGTTAATGTTATAGGTAATAGTACATTGCCTAGTTAACGTCGCTGTGTGAAAAATAACCGGCCAATATTAAAAGTACTCTTCTAAAATTCTAGACAATATAGTTTTGTAACATGTCCTAAATTTTTAGCTAATTTAGATGTTTGGAAATATTCGTACTTTGGTGTTTTCGGAATGATATGTAAACGACAGATAACACCAAAAAATATGAAGAAATTATTTCCAAACCGTGTTAAGTCTGCAAACCACCATGTTTCTCATTTTCAAGAACGCTGGTTAACAATAAGCAGAGTTTTGTCTCATTTCGTAAACAAAAGCCCACACAGAATTGTTCTCTAGCGCTCGCTTTATAATCGTTCACCCAACTGAAACTATAATCCCAGCCATTGCTCCATTGTACGTGTAAAAGCAGAAACATATGATGTGTGTATTTAACCAGAGAAGATATGATTTAATCAGTTGAGCTGCTTTCAATGAGTGTTATCTTGATTTAATAGCTTTTAATGGGGTTTAAGTCCTGCAAAGGTCGAATTGAATTCTACTGTAGACATGACTGCATCATGTCGATTCCAAATTTAGAAAATCCCATATGAAAATTGTCAAAAATGGCTCGTCCCCTCCCCAATCAGACCCGGTGCCCCCCCACTATCATGGTCGGTGCCCTCCCCTCCTCAATCTGATGACCCACGCTACGCCACTGATAATTTTGAGTGCGCTGGTGGGGGTAGAGAACGAATCTAGAAGGACCATCGCTTTGCGGCGTTGACGGATTATCTTGCTACTAGCGTGGTCCTTCCTGACGGACTATCTGATGTTGATATTATTGATCGTTAGTAGAATATTGGTCAGTCAAGCAGCAACTGTATGACTATAATTCTGTTGCAGAATAAGCGCAAATGTTAATGAGTGTCTGACGTTTAATGTTAAAGTTAAAAATATTGTTATATTAAGCATCACATTATCAACACAGCCGTATAAAAATCTCATGCATTACTGAGATTCAACTTGCGTAGGAATTTGGTTTATTGCATAAAGTACGAAACCCTGACCAATATTATTGAAATGATCTGATAGGATACTGTTAACATCAAACTAAAAACTATTACTATTTCTCAAAATGCAGCTATATCTGTTATCAAAATAATGTCTAGATCTGAAGTGGTCATCGCCCAGAGCGACTGAACTAATCCACTATATCTGATTTCCACTATATCTGATCTTGCCTATGTAAGAGCACATTGACAAATCCCATCCAAGCACGTTCAATAAAACTTCACCTTAGAGCGTTCAATAGCACTTCACCTTAGAGCGTATCGTTTTGCATAACACGGTGAAAATGGCCGGAACACGATAATATAAATGATGTGAAAAGGGCGATATTAACACGTATAATTATACAAAATAATTTCAAGTTACAAGTAATGTTGGTTGTTTATATCATATATATCCCGAGAACCCAAAAGCGTACTTTAAAGTCGGTGCTCTAAGGTGCTATTGAATAAAGAGCAACGTGTTCGCTCTTTGATGGTTGATGCTGTAAACAACTTGAATCACAATGAAGCACCTGGGCTATGCCTGGAATGCATAGCCAGGTATTTGTATTGTTATTTGAAGTTTTATTTTGTATTATTATTGAAACGTTGATAGAATGTTGGTATAGATTCATTATAGCTATGACAAGATCAGTGGCGTCGCCAAGGGGAAGCCCTTCCGCTTGGAATGCTGGCCGCTGATATTGAGGATGTTTAGGCATTTTTAAACTTTTAGGCCATTGTTGACAATTTTAGTCCAATCTTCTCCCTTGCAAGTTGTCTCACCCCCTCCCTGAAAAGTCCATGGCTATGCCACTTGATATAAAATGTGCTTTTTGTCCATGCAAGACAATATACAAGACAAAGTAACAAATTGAAATGCTTTCTTGCTTGACTTGCATCTAATATTAGTTGGTTGTAGCAAGTAAAGCAATAAGTAAACATATTTTGTATTCAATACATTAGATAGGCAACAACATCCCTAAGGCGTATTTTATTTATTTTTAATCAAAAGTGGAATTTGAGTGCTGAAGAAATAATGAAAATTGCAATGCATCGGAAACAATTTTTACATTTATTTGGCGTATTCAATGCGCGTACTCTTAAACTCTATTATAAGTTATATGGATCCATATCACCTTGTAAATATTTACTGTATATTAATTTTAAACAATGAAGAATTTTAATTTAAATGTACTTGAAAATACTTAACTTTACTTATTCTTTTTTAGTTGCTTGGTTTTGCTATATTTAATAATTGTTTAAAATACTGATTTGAAAGACACTTACCTAATGTCAGGTGTCATGTGACTATTTTTCATAGTAGACCACGTTTTTTGCTTCCAAATTATATAAATTTTTGGCCAACAAGGACTGAGCGATATTGAATATATTTATATAATTATTTAAAAACAATGAAATTTTGTTACTTTTTTTCCGTGGAACACATGTCTCACTCGATTACACTAAAATGACTAAATATAATCGGGGATCTATCCTTACACGTATTTAGTGATAAAACTATTATCTCACCACCTTACCAGACTATTGAGAATGGGCTGTCATAAGGGAAGATATGATGACCAACCATAGGTTTCCAGTATGATGTTCTTGTGAAATTATTCTAAGCATTTATTCCAACTCGGTAGATATGTTAAATAATCATTCCTTCGATTGGAAAGAAACTGTAGTGGAAATCAGAAGTTCATTGTATTTTTACCCGAAAATAAATAAATAAATAAATAAATAAAGAAAGAAAGAAATAAATAAAGAAAGAAAGAAAGAAAGAAAGAAAGAAAGAAAGAAAGAAAGAAAGAAAGAAAGAAAGAAAGAAAGAAAGAAAGAAAGAAAGAAAGAAAGAAAGAAAGAAAGAAAGAAAGAAAAAGAAAGAAAGAAAGAAAGAAAGAAAGAAAGAAAGAAAGAAAGAAAGAAAGAAAGAAAGAAAGAAAGAAAGAAAGAAAGAAAGAAAAACAAAATAAATAAATATAGTTAGGCTTCGCCTGCGGACAACGAATGAAACGAAAATACGTTACTTGAAGTCACGTATATATGAAACTTCTCACGGGAAATCGATTGGCTTTTTGCCTAAGTGGGAGGAAGGAAGGAAGGAAGGAAGGAAGGAAGGAATGAAGGAGGGAAGGAAGGAAGGAAGGAAAGAAGGAGGGAAGGAAGGAAGGAAGGAAGGAAGGAAGGAAGGAAGGAAGAAGAAAGGAAGAAAGGAAGGAAGGAAGGAAGGAAGGAAGGAAGGAAGGAAGGAAGGAAGGAAGGAAGGAAGGACGGAAGAAGACGAAGAGAAAGTATGTTTTCCTTTGCCCGGTTTTGAACTACCTACCACCACACCGGGGATAACAAGTCACAGTGTGACAGTCGCGCGGTTAAGTTTCGTTGGTGTAGCTTGACAGAAATATGCAATCAGATCATGTAGGATGAATGGTCTTGCAGTGCTGTATGGTTTTGCATGGTCTGGCTGTAGATGAAACTTTAACGAGCTTAATAACGTCAGGAGCAAAATGAAAAGCAAAAATATAGAAAGGTAAAGGAAATA